>NC_086344.1:30894172-31120279 GCF_032445375.1 Bacillus rossius redtenbacheri
CGGTATCAGAAGTAACGAGTAACGTAACGATACGATAGTAACGAGTACTAATTGTTATAGTAACGAATACATACGGGTACGCTTTTTTTCGTTACTTTTACACCTCTAGTGGGGAGCAAACATCTGATCCCGTTCCCTTGCGTGCGAAGGAAAAAAAAAAGCATGGAACTGCAATTAGAAAATTTGTATCTAATCTTCGCAAACTATTATTAAATTTATTTAATGCTGTATTTTACCCTCCCCCCCTCATCATGTTTTATTGTTTGACATTATACACCGCCTTCGCCATGTAAGATATTAAATTCCAGAAAAAAGCCTCTCCCCTTCTTTTCCATTTTGTGCTGGATATATCTTTGCCTAACCTAACAAATCGACATAATATTGCCTAATTATTTACGTAATATTTTTCGTTCAGGCGTGAGTTTAGGTCAGAATTTGTTTTGGGTTAGTCCGTAAAGCCAGCTGAATGTTTTCTGAATGACTGCATTGTTATCGATGCACAAGAATCACCCTGTTAAAGTTCTACAATACCTTAAACATATTACTACACTTTTTTTTTTGTGAATGGGCTGGATAATATATTTTGCAACGTAAAATTTTTTTTTTTTAATGAGCTGGACGTAAAATATTTTTTTTAATGGCGACGTCTAATAAAAAAAAATGAGAGCTTGTACGCCATGCACATAAAAAGTGAAAACGTCACCTTTATATGCATAAGAATGAATGTGTGCAAATATGCGTGTAGGCAAATACCTATGCGAGTGCGCAAGTTTAAGAATGCGTGAGTATGCGTGTATGCAACTATGCAAGTGTGCATACTTTCATGTGCCATAATGAGAACATGCCATCGAGTGCTGCTGTGATGCCACCTGTTTTTTTTTCTTCGGAAAAGGTAAATTTGTCAGCTAATAAGTACACACACAATGGTGGTTCACACTGGAGGATCACATTAGTAACAACGCCTGCAAAGAGTCTTACAGTTGACCGACTCGCTACTTCAATCGCTCCCACATAGGCACGTGTGCTTGCGACAAGCTTGCCACGTGAATTGAATTATGCTTGCCATGCAAGCTTGACGCGTCAAGAGATTGATTCAAGCCATATTTGAACCGTGAAACGTTGCCTCAATCTTGCAGGCTTGTCAATGTCAAGATTGCTGCAAGCTTGTTATGTGTAAATATTAACCTTGAATCAAGTTTTTTTTAAAGCATACACACAATGGAAAGCTTAATTCAAGCCTATTTTGCTATCTGAAATGTGAGCTTTACTTTTTTTTTTCCCGTGACAATTTTATGCAGAACTCTGATAACGTCATTGTCTCACTTTTTGCTCTAAAGAATTTTTACTTCTATAAAACTTGCGACTGAAGGTATCTTCCCAAGAGAAATTTTTTGGATAAGAAAATGCTATAAATCTGGCCAAAAAATAATTTCTCACACTACTTCAGTGCTTTCTGCACCTTGAAAAATCACAAACTTTTAATATAGGCCTATTTAGTTTGCAATCGTTGCACACCAGGTCAGTTTATAATAAAATCCAGTGAAGAATTATTTCTGTGCTGCAACTTTCATTATTACTTTAAGCTTCCTTTTTTTATTGAGAAAGTTATAAAACTATGTATGGTATATGTAAATTAAGGAAAAAAACATATTAAACGTTTTTATTAAACTCAAATACTTATATTCCCTGTGGATTTTATTTGTTGAAGGGATAGAGAAGGGGAGGGGTGATAGGTAATAAATACTCTGCCTGTGACACTGAGTATAGCCTACTTACCAACTGTGTACTTGTTCGTTTGAAAGCGTAAAGTTCCATTGTAAACAAAGTAGTACATGTAGATCTTAGCCGGTGAGTATGTCAGGCGTAATACCTCAGCTCTGTAGACAGGATATATTCTGTAGTCAGAAATGAGCTGCAAAACAAAATATCCTGTAATGCGAATTTTGAAAACCCTTACAGTTTCCGTCAAGCTAATATAAAGGCTAATTTTTTTTCTGTAGCACCACTTAAAATAAAAACTATACTTGACTTCATAACTATTGGCCATTAAGCTTTGTCTTAACAAAACTTAAAAAAAAAAAAAAAAAAACTATACTTGATGTTATACTTCTTGGCCCTTTTAGTTGACAAACTCGTTCATTTAAAAGAGGCTAAAACATACAAGGCTTATGTGCGACCCACTTCTTGACTTACTCAAATTTGACAAGTTTAGAGTATTAATCCCATTTTAAAAAAATATCTAAAAATAAATACTAATTTTAACCTTCTTCCCTTAAAAAAATTAAAAGTGTAAATGCTAATTTATGTAGTACCTACCATACGAAAAAATTAAAACAGAAAACCCAACAAAATGTAACAACAGAAACCAACAGAAATATGATAGGCTACAAGATTTTCTGTTGTATTCAATGCGGGAATTTGTTGATTTCTGTTGAAATTCTCAGTGTATTTCATTGGTGTATGTTGGTTTCCGTTGTAAGGCATTCCATTGGCTTTTGTTGTTTTTCATTGGGTTGATTGTATTCTGTTAGATTTTGTTGATTTCTGATGTAAAACAGTCTGTTGATTTGTGTTGTTTTCTAGTGTTTTCCACTGTATTCTGTTGGTTTATATTTAAGACACTATATTGGGCTCTGTTGTTTTCTGGTGTTTATTATCGTTTTCTGTTGGTTTTTGGTGGTTACTGTTGTGATGCATTATATTAGTTTATGATGTAATTTACTGTTTTTTGTTGTATTATGTTGTTTTTTGTTGTAAAGCACTATTTTGGGATCGGTTGTTTTCTTTGTAGTGGGTTTCTTTGCATTCTATTGGATTCTGTTGAATTCTAATGTTAAAGAATTCATATCATTCATAAATAAATTCTAATATTTTTCAATTTTTCCAAAAAAAATTTTTTAGCTAGCAATATTTTAATTTACTCATAATTCTTAATGGTTAAACTCAATTTACGTGTCACAAATACTTTAATTATAAATAAATATTTTTTTAAATATTTATTAATAATAACATGTTCATGCATACATTGAATAATTATTCATAATGGTATTTGTTCTATTTTTACAGCACACTTTAATACAATAAATAATATGTATAGTTATTTTAATAAGATTATATTTTATTGCAATAGTAAAGTTCCAATTGTTAAATGAAAAATATATGTTCCTCAGCAGAAAACTCTATTGGTATAAACACAAACTCCTTGTATACTTGGCTTTATTCTGTTGGTTCTGTTGTTTTTTTTAGTGAATTATATTGGATTCTAATGGTTTCTGTTGTTTCTTTTTCTCCCCATTGTATCATTTGGGTTGTTGTTGGTTTCTTTTTTATGGCATTCTGTTGGGATATGTTGTTTCCTAGTGTTTTGCTTTGTATTCTGTTGTTTTATAGTGTTTTTAGTTGTATTATGTTGATTTCTATCGTGAGTCACTATCTTGAGGACTTTTTTTTATAGTGTTCTCTAAATTGTATTTTGTTGTTTTTTATTGGTTTCTGTTTTTACAAGTGTTTTTTTTTCTGTTGTAAGGCATTCTAACTTATTAGATTTTTCGTTGTATTTTAGTGTTTTTATCGTATTTTGTTGGTTTTTGTTGTTTTCTGTTGCAAGTTATTATTTTCGGGTCTGTTGTTTTCTAGTGTTTTATGTTATACTCTATTGTATTTTGATGGTTTCTGTTGTCAATCGGTTGGGATATATTGTTTTCTAGTTTTTCTTTTCCATTTTTCTGATGGTTTATGTTGGTTTCCACTGTAAGCCATTCTATTGATTACGATTGATTCCACAGTTTTCAATTTTGTTTTTTCTGTTGTAAGGTGTTGTTTTATGGTGTGTGAGTCACAAGGGTCACAAAAAGCCAAATCACATTACAATATTGATTGAGAACAATCTGTTCCAGTTGGGAGAACAGCCATTAAAGTTTGTCACACGTTCTACATATCAGTGAGATAAAGACAGCACACTTCTCTCCCCCCCCCCCCCCCCCTCAAACCTAAACCATTACAGGAACCTATAACAAAAAACACCCTATCTTTAACTCATCCTCATCCTCACATTAAGTGATCCTAGAAAAATGGTATGTAGTTTTTACAATATTAGAATTTAAACAGCTTAGCATTGTAACCAACTGACAAAACATTGTTTACAAAAGGTCCGATTGTCTAATAGAAAAGAAACCCGGTAATTATATCTCGTGAGCGATTGACCGAAAAAAAAAAATCGTTAAAACTAAAATAATTTTTTTTCGGGTAGTAACGTTTGTGGGATTAAGTTCTTGATTTTTTTTGTGTGAATCGCCTTGAATATATTTACAACACATGTTTATTTTTCATAAAAATCGGTTTAGTGTATCCTGAGGAAAAAAATCTTCACCAAAAATACTAGTGGTATTTTTTTATCTTTGTTCCTAGTGCAGCTACAAGGTTGAAATTTGGGGTGAGTTTTTAAACCCATCGGACGCAACTTTTGGCCAAAATTTGGAACGAATGCGCGTGGGGGCCGCTCACTCCGGAAACCACACATAACATAGAAACACACAACTTAGAACAGTCATAACTTAGAAACCTCGAAAAAATCGACGTAACTTAGAACTGTCATAAGTTAGAACGATCATAACTTAGAAATACGTAACATAGAAAGCAGAAACCACATAACTTAGAACTATCATAACTTAGAAACACACAACTTAGAACAGGCATAACTTAGAACTATCATAACTTAGAAACACACAATTTAGAACAGGCATAACTTAGAAGATTCTAAGTTTCTAAGTTGTGAAAGCACCCCGCTCACTCCTACTTAGCTGGATATGTATGACCTTTTGTAAATATTTTATGGCCAATCTCGAATTTTCTTACATGTTATTATTTTACAAATTACATTTTTCTTTTCTTAAAATAGTCCCTCTGAGAAAAGTAATCTTGGAGCCACTACAGAACAAATGAAACTTACGTTGAACAGCTGTGGAAGGGTGCTGTTGCTTATGGCCCGTGTTCCAAAGTAGAAGTGCTTGATCTCCGCCGCCAACATCTTCGACTGTGCTGAACCTCTGGTCAGGTTCAGTATTTCAGGCACCACGTATTCAGGGTCGGTATAGTAATCTTCCAGAACCGCGTCAGTGACCGCTGGAAAACAGGAGCGCGTCAGTGATCACAATGGGAAGCCTTCATTTCACAGACGAGAGAGCCACACCCGAAGTTTCCCGAAGTTCATGCTCGCTTTTTCCCCCCCGGTTCTATCTCATTGTATAAACCGGTGTGGCATTAAATTTTGCGGTCGATTAGGATAGGTTAGCTATATTATAAATACTTTAAAACATTGTGGATGGTTGGTTATATTAGGTAAGTATAGCTACATTAAAAATACTGTAAAATCATTTTATGGTTGCTTAGCAAATAACTTTTTAATATGTAGCTATCCAGGGCTAGGAAATCATTTACATGATTTCACAGTATCTTTAATGTAGCTATCCTAACGAAATCAACCGTCCACAATGTTTTAAAGTATTTATAATGTAGCTAACCTAACCTAATTGACCATTAGTTATCATGAGTTACAATGAACAAAAAAAAAAACAGAAGATGCACGATTGGGTGTTTGGCTCTTGTGAAAAGAAGGCTTCCCGATCACAATACACAATATTTGTGAAAAGTGATCAGTGAACACAATATTTAAAAAAAAAAATTTCCACCTCGAATTTGACGATGAAAGCTGATTAAGAACCATCCACGGACTGTTATCTTCCGAAATTTATGGGTTTTTGGTTCACAATTTTTGGCTCATTAAATCCACAAGAATAATCTTGGTATGTTAGTGAAACATTCGAAAACTCGTTAAAACTACTGCGAAAATTTTCTTGTTTCGTCCACGCCTGTGTTTCCATGTTTATAACGAAGAGAAAAAAGACAGCTATCTGAAATCTAAATACAGTGTAATGTCTACAAAGCACCAGTTAAGTGCAATTACAAAATGCTCTTTGTTTGTTTGAAGTGCATTCTTAGTCTAAAAGTCTGTAAGTTTTTCTGTAACGCATGGCCGTTGCCTGGGAAGGGGGAGGGGGTGTGAAAAAATAACCAGTGAAGACAGACTAAGAAAATTACAGCAACTTAGCTACATAATATTGCAGAGAACTTAATTCGGAATGGTTATCGTAATCCATATAGTGGGCTTCAGTAAATGCATTTCCTCTCACATTTAGCCCAACATGACAGGGATTTTTTTTTGCTAGAAGTCAATATTTATTGCCAGTCTCTGTACACGCTCCGTAGTCTTTAGCGAATTAAACTACAATGCATCTCATTGTGAACTTGTCAATCGTTACTAAAAAATTTGGTTTCATCAGTTCTTCAATAGCTATGAATCTGAGTCTACATATGATTCATGTTTTTAAGTTTAACTTTGGTTTCTCTCATTTACAGTTTTCCTTAATTTATGCCCAATCATTCTGTTTTTAAACTTCTGGATGGTTTGTTGTAATCCCAACCTAGTGGTAGCAGTTTTCCAAGACATTGCTAATCATGGAGTTATGAATTACCAAGAAACGGAATGCTTGATGTAAGTGAAGTTACTTTTGAACCTCGCCTGCACCATATTGTTCCGCTTAAAACATTGCGGAAATTGTGCTTTACCACGTCTGATGATGGTTAGTAAGTAAAAACTAGAATCTCCATCATTAAAAACAGTCAATTTCATAAAAAAGGGGCATTTAAAACTGTTTCCACACTGAAAACACTACACTTCAACCAATGTTTTCGGCGTTCAACTAATATGGCGCAACAATTAGTGGAATAAAAAAAAAGGCTTTACAGCCTGTAGCTAATATTA
Source organism: Bacillus rossius redtenbacheri (assembly GCF_032445375.1). Classification (NCBI taxonomy): domain Eukaryota; kingdom Metazoa; phylum Arthropoda; class Insecta; order Phasmatodea; family Bacillidae; genus Bacillus; species Bacillus rossius. The sequence continues at coordinate 30,900,993 of NC_086344.1, forward strand.
TACATCTCTGCCTACTGTCTAAACCTAATAACTATTTTAAATTTGGTGTAGTGTCACTATCTTCCTTGGTGATCATTTGTTTTCTTAAACTTGCACTTTGCCTTTGTTTTAAACCTCGTCCCAGTAATACCTCTACTCAAACAACCCCGTCTCCTATTCCTCTTGGGACTGTGTTGATTCACTTATCGCCTTTCTCCACAGTGGAGTAATATTTTTTTTTGCATTTTTAATGCTACCATAATTAATGTTAAGACCGTTCGATAATTTGTAGTTATTTTCGTACTTCTTTTACCTACCTGCCATGAAGGCCTTTGTGGAGACTGTGCCACTGCACAGCTGTTGTGTGACCCTTGCTCACCTGTGTGTTTTTTTTTAAAGGCAATCTGGATGCAATTATATAGTTCCTGCACCTTTGGCATTTCTTTTTAATTATTCTCACATAACACATATAGTCTTAACATATTATGTAACTAATACTAATTATACATATTATTTCCATGATATCATTAAAGTCACAGTGCAACATTTTTGTGACATCTAAAAATTAGTTTTACCTGGATAATTGTGTTGTAACCAGGGGCGTACATACGAGGATACACCCACCCACAATCGAAATCCTAATAAAATATATCATTATGATCAAGGCGATAGAAATATTGGAATAAATTTGGTAGCAGAGCGTGGTCATGTTTGTGTAGCAACTGTCTTTGCCTTACTGTGCACAGTGTTGGATACAGAAATGTTTTTGGTGGTGGGGTAGAAAAAATGGATTTTGTATATTTAAAAAGCTTTAGTTATCAAGTGTTTTGGACTATCATGTTATCATTCTCAACTTGCATTACTTATTGTGTAGTTTTTAGTTCTGTGTGTTGTAGCATCTCACCTTGCTAATCAAAAATAATATACTACCTTCACCAAAATCTTTCAAATACATCCATAACTCCTATATGTTCCCTTACAGCATTCCTTGCATATGCAACTAACTGTACTTGTCTTTAAGTTCCGAGCACACTTTGCATGGTGACTTATACTTGTCTAGTTGCATTCCATCTCTCCCTAATATGAATAAAACGAATTTGTAAACTTCCAATATATTTTTATGTCATTATTTACACATATATAACATTTGTAATAAACAAAAACTATACTTTTACAGCAGTAAGTGATGTTTATATTAAAAACATTGATGCGAAATATATAATGCTTTATAATAAAATAATGTTTTTATACATCTAAATCTTGTAGAATCCATGCAACACATTGTACAGCAGCAGAGTTGCTGGGAAATCCTTAAGATTATGTTATAAACAGATATGGGCGGATTAAATCATCAAATCCTCAAATAATGCCAAATTTTGGGATGCTAAAAATTTAAATATTGAGGGGAAAAAATATATTTTTTAAATAAAATTCAGAGTGTCAAACACTAGCTACATGTGTATTTTTACAGGGATGACATTCATTATCATTTAATTGTTTGTTGCATGAACTACAAAAAAATCTTGGTTTTTGCCACCAGTTACAGTGCTCTCAGCATGTATGTTTAGCATTTCAACGAATGTTTGTGACAAAAAAAATCATATTTTGAATTCTAAAGATTAAAATATGGTTTTGTTTGATTTTAAAATGGCAATTTAAGTTTTATTAAATTTATAAATGAAGTTTTTTTCATTCTTGAGATCTATATTGGGACTTGCATATCTATTTTTAAGAATAAAATTAATTATTCTGCCTCGATACACTCTTTTAAGAATCGAATTGGTGACTCGGACTCGATGCACTCTTTTAAAAATCGAATTGATGATTCGGATTTCATGTACTCGATTACGATTCGAATTCATGATTTGAACTCGATGTACTACTCTTTTAAGAATCAAATCCGAGATTCGGACTCGACCCACCACCGGTTAAAAAAAAGCATTCCGTTACGTGTTCGGGAAATTGAAAACATATCCAATTAATTGTTTACAGTGTGATCAGCTAGGGACTGGAGAAATTCGAGGTTCAATGACCTCCAGGATAGACTCCACGATATCCTGTGCAACACTCGGGCAAACGTCACCTGTTCATTGGCCACTGGACTCGCGAGGTGTCTCAATTGGGAGACCCGTGATTCGATACCGCTTCGACCGAGGGGTCTATAGTTGGCCCGCAGTCCTCCAGGGGTCAACATTGAACCAATAGCAGAAGTTGCATAAAGGTCGCATGTCGCATGTCGCGAAATGAATCCAGCGAATTTTTTTTCCCCCGGGTCTCTATCAGCGATCACCTGAGTCCCTGGTCTCCAGGAGGTTCACGCCGACGATGCCGGGCAGCGGGTTGATCCTCCCGGCCCTCATCAGGTCCTCCGGGGTGTCGGGCAGGAAGACCTCGCGTCCTTCCTCGTCCTCGGCTCCACCGTCGGCTGCGTCTTGAGCGCCACTGTCCTCCCGTCCTGCGACACGTCCGTGCAGAGAGGTTAGCAGGAACCCGGGTCGTGGGGGCGTGGCTGAAGTTCTGTTAATGTATGGTCCTATTCCCAGCTCTCGGAGATCTGGTCGTCCGTAAAGTCGATTTACGGACGATGATTTTTACGTGATAACGTCATAAGAAAACATTGATGAAAAATTGCATACTTTTTTAATTTTCAAATATAATTTACAGTTTTTGCAAATTTAATGTAAATAATTTGTTCAAATATAATCACGAAAAATCAGTTAAAAAGCCCGCCTTAACCTGTTTGATATTATAGAAGATTTTCTCGCACGTTGTTTGGCCGGTTCTTGCACGCTCGGCTCAGGCGGAACGTGACAATGAGTCGTTTTTTTCGTGCGTGCAGCCGGCGTTCATCGATTTATATAAGACGTTATCACGTCAAAAATTTATTTCAAGTAATTTACTCCAAAAATAGATCTGAGAGGCACAGTGGTCAAGTGGTTTTAAAACTGGTCTCCCACGGACGTGATCCAGTGTTTTTTCGTTCCCCCGGGCGGCGTCAAACGTGGATTTTTCGCTAGAATGAAACGTGACGGATGATTTCGTGGCCTGTGGGTTTTCTCCTCAGAGTTCTCCCATTTCCCCCCAACAATTCATTAGTCATTGCTCCATAATTCATCTCTCACCTCGCCCATTCTTCAGGCTGGTCGGAACATCAGGCCTGTCCCTCGGGTGGGGGCATCGGACTCCTGTTGAGTGTTCGGTCCCGTTACATCCGTGCAGGCCCTGCCTCAGGCGGGAAACGAAATGTCGCTTTTCATTTTTTTTACTTCTGAGAATAGTCGTCAACTGTAATGCGAGAGAACATATCCAAGGTAAGGAATAGTTGTTGCCCGAATAATGTACGATTGTGTGGTCCTATTACCAGCTCTCGGAGATCTCGAAAATTTTTTTTGTCTGTAAAGTCGGTTTACGGACGATAATTTTTACGTGATCACGTCATAAGAAAAAACTGATGAAAAATTGCATACTTTTTAATTTTCATATATTATTTTCAGTTTTTGCAGATTTAATTTAAATAATTTGTTTAAATATATAATCACGAACAATTAGTTATAGAAATAAACTGAAATCATATCAATGTCAATAAAATGTTAATTTGAAATGACGAAATTTGGACAAATGAATCAATTTTTTTTTAAATTTCTGCTTTTAAAAAGCCCGCCTTAACCTGTTTGATATTATAGAAGATTTTCTCGCAAGTTGGTTAGCCGGTTCTTGCACGCTCGGCTCAGGCGGAACATGAAAATGAGTCATGCTTTTTCGTGCGTGCAACCAGCGTTCATCGATTTATAAGACATTATCACGTCAAAAACAGAAGCACAGTAATGTGATCCGGCGGGCAGAAAGTCAACAGCCGAAATCCAACCGAGATAAAAAAAATTTGAACGTGAGCGGTTAGATTGGCGCAAGATCACAGAATGTGACACACCATGGACTGCCGGGTGGAAGACCTTCTACCCTGGTAAGTTTCACCGGGCCTGCAGCTATGTGGTATCAGTGGCGTAGCCAGGGAGGGGGGTTAGGGGTTCTAACCCCCCCCCCCTTAGCCAATTTTTTTTTCTTATCTGAAAGCAGGTTAGTTAAAAGCCTGGGTGTTGATACGCCCCTCCAGCCCTAAAATTATATTATTTTAATTTAATAAAAAAAGTCCTAGGAAACAGCTGGGCGAAATTATAGAGAAAAATACAAGTATTACCAGAGGGGGCACGAGGTGGTGAACATGACAATTTTATACTCCCTGCACACAGGCCACTAGGGAGCTAGTGGATCGTTTTAAATAGTATAAGGTATATAATAAATAAATAAACACTACATAAGTAGCTTGGTCTATAGGTTCCCTGTTTTATTTAAAAATGTAAATTAAATCTTCTGATTTCCATTTGTTTTGATTTAACAATAAAATATATTAGCAAGTAACAAAAAGGAGGGCCGGCCCGAAATTATTAAAACATGTTATACTATGCATTTAACAATAAAAAAAGACATTTTATAGCGGGTTAGGTTCGTTCACTCATTACCTACTATTACAATTTCACATGTTTTTATTTGATATGTTTGTTAAGGCACTGTTCGCTGGTCTTCGTTTAAATGATTTGTTTCGTTGCCGGTAGGGGGGAGTTATATTTTAATTATCACCCGGGGCTTCAAGTTGGACATCTGGCCGGGGGGAAGCTCTTCTTAAAGAAATTTGAAGCTGGAGGTCCTGGACAACATGATGGGTGCAATTTCGGCGCCCAAATGTTGGACCCTGTCTGAAACACAAGCCAAATTCCAAACAAATTAGATCTGCTTCCAGACAGTCAAACACAGTCGGCGCGAAAAGGCCAACAAACGGGAATTCGGGGAGGAAAAAGATCGAAGTAACTCACCAAACAGGGTGTAGCTCCAGGGCTCAGGAGATGTCTCGCGCCGACATCAGAATTGCGCGGATGACGCGGCAGAAATCATCACTAGGTAAGATAAAAATTAACTAAACTTTAAACTAAGACATGACTTGTTCTAATTGTTCCTACTGACTGGCTACTACTGAAATTTAGCTGGTATCACATCCCTTAAGACAGCGGACTACATATCTTATTCCCACGAGTTTATCATTGCCGCGAAAAGCCTCTTAACACAGAGGACGCCGAGATGACGTAGTAAGTAGCCGAAGTCAGAGTACTAAGTGTCGCGGTGGCGGACAAAGCTCCTAATTAAAACGCGCGGTAGGCCCTAGGGAAAAGAGGGGGAAGGTTCGGCTCTGGGCCGAAGACATCCAGAGGTGACCGAGTGGTCGTGAGCACGACTTCAGTTGTTTGCGCCGAAGAGCGACTGCCGCTCTTTCTACCGGTGTGCACAGGAAGCAACAAACAATCGACTTCTACAGGCCGCGAGGAGGAAACATAGGGCCATATGGCCAGCCAGTGCTGTACTCTGGTGGCCTCCAGGGGAAAGAAAAGGGGAGGGGGTTAACAAGATCGCCCACAGGTGTCGCGGGGGTCAGCTCCACGTGCTGGCCACAAGGGAAGAAGTTACTGTTTCTGCCGCTAGATGTCGTAGGTGGTCCATCCTTGCACATATTTTTTATGGCAAGTCGTCCTTGAAGTCGGTCACTGCCTGGTGGGGATCACGTCAGGTCAATGGTCCTGGGCTAAATTCTTAGAATAAAGGGGGGGGGGAGGTGGAGGAAAAGGGGGGGGGGGGGCATAAAACGCAACCAGGCTGGGAACGAGCGTCCACGGGATCCTCGTTCGTGCCGAGACTCGCTACTCTCAGCGGGTCTCTGAGAAATAGAGCTTGCAGGCCAGAAGCTGCTTTATGCGATTTTAGTCATGTAGGGAATTAATATTACAAACCCCGGACATGACTGCTGCGGAAGAAATGTCATCCGGGCTGCTAACGACTACATTAGACTAGCAAAATATAAGATAGGTCCCTGAGAAAGGTGCTTCGGTCCACTGGCACAAAGTTTAACTATCTAGAGTACACCAGCCTAACAAAGTGTAAATCATCCTTTTGTAACCGAATTATAAAGAAAAATAAAATTTCCAAAAATAATTTAAAATTATAATAAAAATTATAAAAAAAATGTGCCGAAATGCCTAATTTCCGGCACAGTGTCTTACTGATATCACCGGCCACTGCACTGGAGGGGAAGAGTAAGCGAGCCCTATCGATTCTCCTTCCCTTCCCCTACCCCTGTCGCGAGCAGAAGTTATAACGTTGTGACACCGTGACGGGTCCCAAGCTTTCAAATATCTTACACCTATTGTATTTAACCAGCGCGGTAATTATAAGCAGGTGGTGACTGGGTAACTCTTCAAGCTAAAGCTAATTGTTTCCAGGAATAGGCCAGTTCTGCCGAAACCCAAACCTTTTTTTACCTTTTCTTTGTACTGTCGAGCTTCGAGCATGATTTTTGATTTTGAGTGGACGTGGACAAGGCACTTGGATTGATTAAAATATCTTTAATTAATTTCTTACTTCATTGCTGAAACAATTTTTTTATTAAAAAAAATTAATAATATTTTTACCATTACAATATTTAAAGTTAAGTACCGAAAACTGCTAAAATAGCACTATTTTACACCTTAAAATCAAAATTTTTCCTTGGGAGGACCCCCGGACCCCCGCTTTAATAGGGGGGACGACGACCATGCTTCTTAACCCCTCCCCCCGCCCTCCATACACAAATCTTGGCTACGCCACGGTTGTTGTATTATTAGGGACACCTGTATTTCGTGTCAAGGTATTTCACAAAACACTGTAGCTTTTTCTAAGAGTCATGGCAAATTGTGAGGGTGCAGCAGTACGGTGACCATATTCTCATTGGCCCCGTCAAGAGCGCGGGACGACACCTCTCCCTGACCTCAGCCAATAACCACATAGGAGAAAAGCTACAGTATTTTGTGAAACGACTTTGACACGAAATGTATTCGCGGAACACAGGTGTCCCTAGGTATTACCTTTGAATATATATACTGTATAGAAGTCGCCAGCCCAGGTTAAAATTTCTAATACGGTTTTGAGGTAGTTGGTTAATTCACCGCCGCAATCACCACCATCTCTAGGGCATCGACTTGTGGTGGTCCCTAGCGGACAAGTGTCGAACTCTTCAAACACCCCTTCCCCCTCCCGTTGAACGACCTTGAGCTGCAGTGAATGTTGGGTGGGAGGGTGCGGGGAATGACAGCGGGCGACAGTGCTGCGCTCTAACGTGTAAATAACTAAGACGATACAGGGGCGTTACGGCAGCGCCCTGCAGCGGTGAAGTTCCCAAACTGCTCATCATACGCTCCTGAAAAACGTAGAGTAAATCCTATCCACTCGCGACTTCTATACAGTATATATATTCAAAGGTATTACGGGCTGCAGGGCTGCGGTGCAAACGGATCACCTCCTCTGTGGCCGCCAGCGTCTGTGCGGCCACAATGTCCTCGGCCCTGGCGCTGCGGAGGAACCGCACCAGGTCGTCTCGGCTTGTCGCGTTGTGCCCCAGCACCTCCGCCAGGCGGTAAGCCCCTCGGGTGCCATTGTAGTCCGTCCGGTACACCAGCGAGGACCCGCTCTCAGTGATGGTCCGGTGGAACAAGCCTGCCAAGCACACACACACACATTTTTTTTTTTTTGGACGTGATGACGTCTCATGAATCGATGAACGCCGGCTGCACGCACCGGAAAAAAAATCTGCCACGTTCCGCCTGGGCCGAGCGTGCAAGAACCGGTCAACCACCGTGCGACGAAAATCTTCTGCAATATCAAACAGGTTAAGGCGGGGCTTTTTAACTAATTGTTCGTGATGAATATAATTTGCAAAAAAAACTTTAAATAATATTTGAAAGTTAAAAAGTGTGCAATTTTTTCATCAATGTTTTCTTATGACGTTATCACGTAAAATTATCGTCCCTAAACCGACTTTACGGACAAACCCCCCCCTTTTTTTTTGACGTGACAACATCTAATAAATCGAGAACACCGGCTGCACGCACGAAAAAGTGTCCCGTAACGCACATTGTCCCACTATGGATGTGTCCTGTTATGCTCATTGTACGCATGCGTGGCATCTCTCTTCCACTCGATTGGAACAACCATCGATTTGACTTTTCAATCATATTTTCGTCGTTTGAATTATTAATATTATGTAGTTTAACGATCGTCCACCGATTTTCAGCACAATCGGTACGGTTATTAATTTCCCGCCTATCACTATAAGAAATAAACATGGCGGACAACATACATTTTTAAAACTTTCACAACACAAAACAAAATTTTTATAAAAACATCTGAAACAATTGTTTCCAATATGGCCTCGTGGCCGTGCGGTTAGCATCGCTGACTACCAATCAAAAGGTTGATTGATCGAATCCTGGCCGCTGCAAAACTATCATTTTTGTACTTGTAAAAATAAATACGGCGCGCGCGACACTACAAAAGTAATAAATATATTTGAATTAATGAATGCAAATAAAAGTAAATTTAGCAAATAAATTGTAGATTTCATTTCACTCCTTCTTTGTATCCATACAAAATAGTGATAATTCAATAAAAATGATTCAATTTTATTCATAAAAGTATGCAGAGGTAGATTTTATCATACAAAAGATAGAAAAATTAAAAAAATAAAATTCTTCCTCAAAGAACATAATATTTTTAATGCCTAAATTGTTTGGTTGCAAAAACCTATTACGGCTCAGTCTCAGGCCAAGTATGATATTTCATTTTTTTCTGGATCAATCATTTCATCAATGTTTTGTTATGACGTTGTCACGTTAAACTATCGTCCGTAAACCGACTTTACAGACAACCAATTTTTTTTTTTAAAGCCAGAAGTTACCTCGCCATATATTTGGGGTTATACAGCTGTAGTACTTTTTTTCGGAAAACCCCTGGACGTACATTTAATAGGATGCTGGGAACAATGAAAAAAAAAGTTTTCTTTTAAAAACACAAATGTCCGGAAACCCAACATTTTAATGTCACAGTAGCTCGCAAATTTGAAATTTCGCGCTCAAACCACACACCACTCCAGTGATCAAGTCTCCCACAGGGTACTGTAATTAACAAGCACATTTCGCGCTATGTCCTTGTGTTAGTTGCCGCCTGTCAGGGACACTGTAGCTCACTCTTCCAAAAGCCTCAGGAGTGACGTATGGAGGGGTTTTGACACAAACAATTTTCAGAGCTCCATACATAATCGTGCGCCTTGTTTCCCTTGTCATCACTACTAAATTAGGCTGAATTCTAAATGAAACATTGGTGTAATTTTGCTTACCAATGTAGTTGGTGTAGTTGAATGAAACTAAGATTTGTATAGTAGAACTAACTAACATGTGGAATTAACATAGCTTAAGAAAAAAACTTTCTGATAGGACTATTTCTTTTGTTTGTTTTTAATCATTACCTAACTATAAACTCGCACGCCTTAGCACCCTTTTTACAGACGCATAAGTTTCTCCAAGAGCAAAATAATTTTAAATTTGCACTTTTTATAGTGATAAAATTTCACACCATTTTAGATTTATTTTAATCAGTACTTCCATTTCAGAGGTACAAAACTCTCAATACAACCACGAACCAACAGTCTTTACCACCAAATAACATATTCTTGTGTAGCACATTTAAAATTAAATTTTGCTAAATCACTTTTTTGAACACAGTTTTGATTATAAGTTAAACTTTTAAGAAATAAAATATTATTTTGAATACACCTATGCATAGTTGAAAGGACGAAACTAGTGAGATGTCTCCCCCTTCCTTTGATTCTTGTACATTCACATATGTGGTTACCCTAATTCAAAATTGGGGCTTCTTTAAATTTTGTCAAGTGGCATTTTCCATTAAGTTTGGCATCGTGTTCTATCAGGCAAAAGATAAGATGGTACATTTTCCTTTTTTATCTTTACTAATTCATAAGATTCTCCTTAGAGGATAAATAAGTGTATTCACCATTGGACAAAGGAGACAGGAGGTGCAATTCAACGCTTACGCCTCCAGCACTCTGGCCGAATAAAGTCACGTCTCTGGGGTTGCCACCGAAGGAAGCTATGTTCCTTTGGATCCACCGCAGTGCTGCCACCTGGTCCTTCATCCCAGCATTAGTAGTTACGTCCGGGTGCTCGAGGCTAAGGAAACCTGTACAGTCGTAGAGGAATTTGTGGTGATCTTCTTTGTACTAGAATTATAAAATATTATCGATGGAACGAATCCGGCACCACATACTGACAGCAAGTGTAATCTTAGGACAGAGATTTATGTCGTACTCGACTCCCATTCACCTTTCCATAATGCAAGGTCAGTCACAAGGGTCACAAAATGCCAAATCACATTACAATATTGATTGAGAACAATCTGTTCCAGTTGGGAGAACAGCAAGTTAAGTTTGTCACACGTTCTACAATATCAGTGAGATAAAGACAGCACCCCCCCCCCCCCTAAACCATTACAGGAACCTACAACAAATAACATCCTATCTCTAACTCATCCTCACATTAAGAGATCATAGAAAAAATGGTATGTAGTTTTTACAACATTAGAATTTAAACAGCTTAGCATTTTAACCAACTAACAAAACATTGTGGTAATTTTCCTCATTCCTCAACACAATGAAATTGTGGATAGCACAAAAGTTATACATTTACAAGAAAATTAATTACGGAATATATTTTAATTAGAATTTTATTGTATTACCTTGGAATGATTTTCAAAGGTTAAACCATTCATACCGTGTAATATGCTATAATTCTATAGCTTATTAATACTAAACAGCCACTAATGTTCAAGTATCTACTATATTTGTGAGATGGAATGGGAATTTTTGGCTATGGTTTGAGACCCAATCACAGCATGATTCAGAGTATAGATACTAGTCGATTCCCAAGTTTAGCAGTAATCCCTTTGGCATTTAGCTTTCCATCATGACAATACAATACAAAATCCAATAAAATAAATTTCCTTGACCATCACATAATGAACAACTTACCCAAGGCACCCAGCCTGTAGTTGAAAGTCACCAAGATGCTCGTGAGATTCATGAAATTGTCGGGGCCACGACTGTCTCTGATCCCTGATCCATTTTGAAATCCCCCGCCGTGGATCCATGCCATCACAGTGAGCGGCTTCTTTGACAAGTGTTCGGGCACCTGTGTTAAAACTGTAATGTACTAGTGCATTGCAAGTAGACATATATAAATTTAACCTTAACAAAACTTATATCAGTGGACAAAGATTGAACCATTCATTTTCACCATATAATTTTTATGGTTATGAAGTAGGAACATTTCCCTGGTACCTGTAGAAAACCAGCTAGATGGCCAAGGCGAATTCAGTGCTCCAATTCCTGCCGAAAGGTCGTCAGTCATGACTGAAGTCGCGGAGCTAGATGCCCCGGACAATACAACCACAGTCACCAAGCCCCTAGTAACCTTCCCTGACGCTCATCCAGTGAATGGAATCAGCCACAGCAGCATGTCTGGGTTAGGTAAGGCTAACTAAAACTGTAGCATAAGACCGCATCGGGTGTTGCACGCACCATCACGCTAGTGCTGCCAAGACGATTTGGTTGTAGTCACAATAGCACTTTTCAGTGGGGAGGTGGACAGCGATAGAGCACGAACCATAATCATTGGCGTGAGCCCCGATGAGGCGGCAATTGACCAACCTAGGCCCCCGATCCACGTGCCTCCAGGAAGTCCCGGGTCGTTTGAGGGACTACAAGTGGGCGGGCCAAGTCCCCACTCGGATAGCGCTGGGTAGTCAGGCAACCATGCCGAGCAGGCCACATTTTAATGTACCTAATGCAACTTTTACCACACTTTGCCCGGCCTCTAGAACACCCGGGCAGTGACCAAAGAATGTCAGCACTCGAGTCCAAAGACATGATATAATCCCAGTACACCCTTCTAGTGCATCTAATTAAATATGTCAAAGGGCAAAATGGCCTGGGGGGGGGGGGGGGGAAGGGAATTTGACGACATCCATCGGGCTTTTCTCAATTAGCTTAGACCGTTGTTCTGATTATTTCAAAACAAACTAATTAAAAGGGAATAAATATGCCACATCAACAAGTGTTAATTCCTGTATATAACTATTAGGACATTAACATGTTTATGTGATAAATATCACTTAAAAATGTAAGTAAAAAAAATATCATGATAAAACAATAAATTCGACATTGGTTTGATGGAAACACAAGTAGAAGTTTATTTCCTTGAGCTTAATATTTATTCAGTTAAAAAAATGCATCAAAATCTTTATCAATCCAAACATAATTATTTAATTTTATCTTGCTTAAAATTTTCGGGTTATTTGTGTGTATGGTTATCATCATAAAATGTCAGTAGACTAATTGTGCCGTCAGTTTTCTGTCTCCTAAGCTTCGGGCAATAAGTTAAACACCCGAAATTAGGCATTTAAATTCAAGCCGGTATCCATCTTAAACTAAGGTAACTAGTTAGTGAAATGCCATTCGTTATCAAAATCTTAGCTTCTGTGTTCTTATGGAAAGTTTAGAATCTAGATAGTTTGTTGTGATATCAACCATTAATTATGAAGTAGGCAAATAATTCAAATGTTAAATTATAAACAGAAGTTGCCAAGTCCTAAAATATACTGAATCGAAAATGGGTACATTGGTTTTGCACTTAATTTAGCCCTTGTATTTCGTCTGTGTTATTGCAAGTTAAACTCTATAAACATTTATTCAGAAACCCTTCCGAAACAGCAGGAATTTATTTTTGGTTTACCACCTGGAATGAAAATGTTATACCTTTGGGATGAAAACATTGATGTAGAGACAGTCCTCAGAAGCGGAGCTGCTGGTATTTATGTACTGAGCCTGGGGGCAGTACGGGCCCTCTGCTAGGGCATCTCTCACTCCCTTCCATTTCTGCACTGGTCGCGGTGACTGTAACATGACCAAAAATCGTTCCATGGAAGTTTATGCTACACACACACATTACTATTGTTGCTTCAAGCATATTCAATACTCCAGAGGAATGTGTCAAATATTATGCCCCAGCTTGTGGTAAGGCTTTCATATTAAGTTCCATGAGTCTAAAAAGTACCACAAAGGATATACATCTTTGTGTAGTTGTTGAAGTTAAAATTCATGAACTGGTGAAATTATGATGCTGCCTTTAATTATAATTTTGTCATTTAGGCTACGATGCGGATCCCACTATCTCCCTTGGTGGTTGTGGTGTAGAGGACGAGGCTCATCATGGATCCGTGGCTGCCACATGGCTGGAGATAGTGGCGCGTTGATGGTTGGGCCCCTGATTTACAAAATTAAACTCACAGATTCTAAGGTGCTGTGTTTAATCTTTAACACACACCCAGCAAATGGTGCTGTCATCGGCCTGGCCTGGTTCGCATTGGGAGTCGTGGACTCGTCCCCATGCACAGCGAGGGTTGCGGGTCTCCTAAACACTGAGACGTGGCGGACACTGCCTGAAGTTAAATTTGTGACATCATGCGACAGGCGTGGTGCATACAAATATGTTAAAAGGAGTCCTAAAATTAACAGGTGAAGCACTAAAACACGCGGAAAGATGCCTGACGGGCAGCTAACACTGATTGCATACAAACATACACATGACTAATAATATGCGCCGATGCCCCATTGCGGATGGCACCATCGAGAAAAACCCGTGGCTAGTTTTAAACCGATAAAAATTATGTGAATTACGAAACTAGTTTCTAAGAACAAACTATGATTAAGTGTCTGGCCGAGTCGAAGGAGGCCGGCCACGGAGCAGATGAAATGGTTTGGAAAAGACTGACAATATACTGTTAATCGGTGATGGAGGGAAGGTGACTGCTCCATGGTGCGCGGTCGTGACAAGTCTCGGCACCGGGTGGAGGGCGACTGCGGTGTCCCACAGGAGGCGTGTGCTGCTTCGCCGTGTGAAGTGCATAAAATGCGGGAAACGAATCAGGCCAAGAGTTGGACCTATTCGCACAGTGAACAAAACTTTCACTATAAAAAAATCGTTATCAAAATGTTATAAAATCATTGTTACGTTACTTTAAAATACATTGAAAATCACACACAGGCAGAAAGATGAAGCCATACCCGGAATAAGTGATAAAGATGTTGAAGTCGATACGGTGGCGCGAGCCGTTCGACTCACTACACTAAATGCACGGGCTTGTTCGTCGCACATGCATTGGATGAGGCGCCGATGAGGCATAACGGCCCGTGCGATCATAGGGAGCCCCGAAGGTTTGGCAACAACTATTTACTGACAGTGTTTTCAGATAGGAGTTGCTAGGTATAAAAAATTTGGATGATACTGCAAATACCATGCCATACCAAAATTTCTGATGAGTAGCGCTCAGTTAAAATTAAAGATAATAATGAAAAATCTGAGGATGATGACTCATCCCTTCAAATTATAGACTGTGTGGACAATATATTAAATATTTTTTATGTTTATTTGTTGCGTCATACTGATTTATAAGTATGAGTGATTAAATACTGGCTAACTATAATTTTATGATTTCAGTGCCCCTTATACTGACCTTGAAGCGGAGGTCCCCAACTGGCGGCTGAGCATATGGGATGCTCTGGAAGGCGTAATAGGATCTTCCCCAGTAAGAGGTGAGTACTTGACCCCTCACAGTGCCATCATTTGTCTCGACAGTGAATGTTCCATTTGCAGCCTGCAAGATTCGCACGCTAATACCACTCAGTTTTTAACACGAGTATCACCAGTGTAAAGCCCACAAGCTGTGATGAAAGCTTTAGTTAAAGCTCCTGTAAAACTAACAATTAGACCCAATACCCGAGCCTGCATGCTACAGCCTTTAATGTTTTAATGGAATAACCTGCAACACAATATTTCAGGCACAAATTATGCAATAGTGTAATGCTGGTATTCCAAGACAAAAACCATTTTGTGTTTGGGTATTGGATATGCTACATCTGAACCCTAACCATATTACTAGTGCAAGATAGTACACAGCCAGGCCCTTATTAATAGGCAACCAATTTTGGTAACTTATCCATTGCCATTATGTTGACCAAATTACGTGCATATGTAAAGCTCACTTCTTTGTAGATTTTTCCAGATGCCTTAACTGCATCTTGCACCATTAACTCGTTTACATTCATATTTATGATCACTTGGGGGGGGGGGGGGAGTTGTTCCAAGCTTTTTGGTCTGCCAAATGAAACTTTATGTCAGCCAAACTACTCTGGAATACATTCTGTACACTTAAATGGTCATAAAAACTAATAATAAATACTTGTGGAAATTAAAATAATACTTTTTAATTCATTATTTAATTCGTTCGATAGTGCTGCTATCTGTAGGATATTTTGCATAGAAAATGTATCGATGGTAACCAAACATTTGCTAGAATGCAATGAAATCAATATCTAACCTCGTGCAGGGTACAGTTTATTAAAACAGTTGCTTTATTCATTAACTAACAGGGATTGGGTTTCATCATGTTCGGGAATATGGTCTGCAATTTAGGTTATGTTTGTTTCGCTTCCTTATCAGAATATCTTGGAATATCGCCATTAATGAAGGGGATACAAACTTAAACACGCTTTAATTGTGTCAGTAGTTTTTCTCTCATAACGTTTGATAGATTACACATTGAAATATTTACAATAAACACAAAATAGTGTCAATTAACAGTATTATTGCAATAGTATTCATTTTTCCTAAATTAAATATATACTAGGGACGGTATTCAAAGACACAAAAATAAGGGTTTAGTGGTTGAATATGGTACACTTGTACCCTAACAGTATTTCAATTTGGGTGATAGGACATGGTCAGTCCCTTATTTTTAGAGTACGGATTATGGTGTCCTTTCCATTGCCGATCTGTTGCGAAAATTCCGTGCATGTGCAGAGCTCACTTTTTCGTTGGTTTCGTCCCGATGGCGGTCCAATATCTGGCACTATTAACTCGTATATATTAATTTTCGTAAGTTACATAATAAACGTATTGGTGTACCAAATGAAAATTTATGGTAACGAAACTATTTTGGAATACATTTTGAACACTTTAATGGTCATATTAAAAATAATAACAACATGAAAAGTACTTGACAAAATTAGAATAACATAATTTAATTCGTGCGATGGTGCTGCTATCTCTAGGATTGTTTCCGCAACAAGTGTATCGATAGTTGCTAAACATTCGCCATAATGTGTTGGAAATTGTTTTTAGCTTCAAGAAGAGCACAATTTATTAAAACAGTTTGCTTTTCTGTTACCTTATTGGGATTCTGTTTGGACATGTTCTGGAATACAGCCTGCGAGTTAGGTGATGTTTGGGAGACCTAAGATGCACATAAAGTTCTGCCATTCCCGATTACACCCGAACAATTCACCTTCGACCAACTTCGGGATTTGTTTTTTTTATCCTCTGTCTCCTGTAAATTCCTACACGTAATGCATGCCAATTTGCATCCCGCATGAATGTGCCCAGGGTTTTCCCTGTGTCTATGCAGGTTTTACCTGGGCCCAACCTATCTCTAGTTATAGTCTAGATTTTAGAGTGAGGGGAGTTAGTCATGGCGCCAATCGCTGCCATGGCTGGCCAATCCCCTCCTAGCACATGATGCATGCGACCCTCTCCTTGCATGGCTAATCCCAGCATGACTAGGCGTATAGGCTTCGGCCTGAGACGCACCTAGGTCCCTCCCTAACCCGGACCCCTCCAAAATACACTTAGTTTTAGTTAGGTTAAGGAAAAAAAAATCGTGCAGGAAAAATTAATTCAAATATTAAAAGTGGTCGGTTAGGTTAGCTACAACACTTTAAAACACTATGGACGGCTAGTTAGGTTAGTATAGCTACATTAAAATAAACAGAGAAATATAAATATATATAAATAAACCCGAGGTTGGCCGAAGGTGAATTGTTCGGATGTAATCGGGAATGGCAGAACTTTATGTGCATCTTAGGCTTCCCGTGATGGGAGTATCCCAAGGCAATGTTTATTCGCTACCTCACCCGACCGTCTTGGAGTACTGCCCTAAATGCCAATTTCTTCTCTGGAAAAATATGGGCAGCAGTCAGTTATTACTAAAACAAGTCATTCCTTTTATAAAACCCTTTGCTTTAAAGAAGTAAATGTAAGAAAATATAACAAACATTGTAATACCATGTAAACAGCTGAAAAAAAAAGAAAGATTTAGTTTGGTGTTTAACTCTACACGATAATGTGTGTAACTGAATTGTTGTCATGTGGTAAACCTTATTTAGTATGGTTCAAACATAGTTATTTACTGTAGTTTAATTTAAAGATTCTACATTTTTAAGTTCATCACATTTTGTAGTGTTAAAAAAAATACACTGATCATTTTAATGTTTTACTTTACCAATAGGTGTACCACCATATCATTTATCAGGAAAATGTCAACACGAATTTAAATTACCTAATACCTCTGAAACCAAGATGGTGTGATTCATTCTCGAGAGTTGATGCAAGTTACGATAATTAATTGGTTGTTCAGCCCAAATATTGATTCGGGTCCTCAGTTATCGCAGATTGGATGGCCAATATTTGACTAGAATGTATCAAGCGGAATTATTCTGTGATGTTTCTCCATTGCCTTCTGTAGCGTGGAGAAGGAAAACCAACTCGGGAAGGAAATTTCCCACATGTAAAAAATTCTGACTAAACTTAATTTCATTGGAATAGATGTTCATTATACCAAATATGCTTGATTAAAACATGTGATATGTTTAAGAAATTTGTCATTTAACTTAATTGTAATATGTAGGTACATATAATATTGAAAGTGCCAGGTAAAATAATTTTTTACGGGAAAGGGGGAAGGAGATTTAGAATTTAAAAAAAAAATTGTACATTATATTAAAAAAAACTTATATTACTATTAACACTAACACACTTGCATATGGGCCTACTCTAGTAGTTGTAGGTGATGTGACTTTTCTCATAGTATGTATTATACTGTCTTCACAGTTATTTTGCAAATTATTTAATAACTTTGGGGAGGGATATATCCCCCCCCCCCCTTATTTCCCGCACCACCTTGCAGATACCTCAGCAAATTGATGATGTGATGTATAAAGATCTTTTAATAGCTACTCGTACAACCCTTACATCTTACTGACGACATCCGTCGATGCTCCTTCGATCCGCACAGGTCGGCACGTCGCCACTTCGACAGAGCGAATACGTCATAGTGTGCGACTGGGATACACCTTTAGCAGCAGCACAGTGCAACAAGTGCAGTTTTACAAACAGCTATCACCACCAGTGCACCTATTATCGCCTAAGTATCAATCGACCAGGGTCTTTTTCCTTTGTAATAAATGTTAATAAATACATAATTGTAAGAAAATGTTTTTTATTCAGGAACTGATTTTATTTAATTATAGGCTACAACTAATTTTTACTTAACGCGACTTAACACAAGACTTCGCCTGAATTCCTCCGATGCGTACAGGTACATTTACGGGGGAAGACGGCTTCTGGCTACGCACGGAGACCAGTTCGATTTGCATCTTCGCCAGGGCTAGGCACGTTCTGCACTGCTGGGCCCTTTAAAACTTTGTTACTCATCTTACCAGCATTAGTGTACGTTCTTTTTCTAATCCGTTTTCTTCGGCTCCGAGGCTAGCCCCACTTGGCTTGGCTTGAACTCACCAGCCACTTCACTGGATAATGTGTGCCCATGTTTCAATTTTACGTGAATTATTCTTTTTAGTCTGGGTGCTAGTTGCTTCCCAGATCTCACATAATGGAAATTATTTGTCAAGATGTTTAACAGTTTCATCCGCACATGGCCGCCACATTAGGTGATAAGTGCAATGGACCCACTTCTTTAATTTCAAACAGTCCGAGGACTTTCGGAGCCTGCCCTTTGCTCCAGCCATTTGGCACTTAATTAGTTTAAGACCTAGTGCTGCTTTACTTCTGTTTACAAAGTAATTGTTCACCAATGTATAACGTGGTTTATTTTTATATCAGCAGGTTTGCACTTAAGGGGCCTTTGTTTTGTTGTTTAACCGTTATGGGATGACCACTTAATCCATCAGGTTGCATACTGTGATCAATGTATCTAGGTAACTCCATCACTTGCGGTTGCATTTTTAATGCAACGAAGCTCGTTAGCGACATCTGTCCACTTAGAATTTGAACTAATTAATTTATATTAATTGTAAAAATAATTAATCAGCTTCCAGCTGAACTGCGCACGTTCTCATAGTCATAACCACATGACTAATTAACACGTGTTGTACTGAGCTACGGCTCCAGTAGTTAACATGATTCTTGATTCGTCAGAAGCAGCACCATCCATGAGAGTCATTTGTAGGATAAAAATAATCTTACCGAATTACCATAATGATAATTCAGTAAATAGCAACCTCAGCTAGCATAGCATTCCCGGTGGCCATAACAACCGGACATCACCTGCTGTCTGCCGGCCATATGGTGACATCATGCCCTGTGTAATCACAGTCTCGATCATCCTGTGAACTAGCACACAGGACTCGCTCTAAATTGCTAGTTGGCACCTTAGGCAATCACTGTCATCAACTCGGCAAAAGGCGGCAGTCAATCAATGCTATGATGGGATGTTTTAGATTATGGTGTACTTCGTGCTTTCTAAATTGGTACACTCTGGAAAATGGGTTTAGAAAACCATAGACTCTTACCTCGGCATAGAAACATCAGTGTTTAAAGCCATTTTTCCTCCATTGTAAAGAAAGGAAAATCAGTATTTGAACAAACTTAGCTTAATAAAAATTAATCAAGTTGCTAAAGGGGTTTTTGTATACCATTTTTCCAACACAGAACGATGCAAAATATCCTCAACAAATAACATATTGCATTTACAGAAAGTAGTGAAAATCACAAACCTGTTTCAATGTTTCTGAATAAACAACTAAGCTTGCTAACAGCAAAACCAAACGCCACAACATCTTTCTGGGGCGAAAATGCTGTCTCGAGATATCCACTGCTGAAATAAACTTCAAGAAGACTTCAAACTGAAACATTCAAATTTCTTTGATTTGCATTGGGAACAACTGCATATTTCTTGAAACCATTTTTTGCTGACTTACCATGGTAAACTTGCTATTCCACACATCATTATTTGCTTATTACAGACACTCATTTCTACAAAACATGTGATCTTCCCTTATTATAAATTTTTTCCCATATATTTCCCTTGATTATATTTTAATTCTTCGGCAAGTACACTCGTATGGTTTATATATTACCTGCTTACAGGCTTTTTTTTTAACATTTCATATTTCAAATATTTGAAGATGCTAACTATGAATCTAATTTAAAAATAATGGCACACAATAAAACATTTTGTTCCACATCCAACTCTAGGCAACGACGACGTACTGCATCATAAATCGGCCTGACTTTATAGAATTTGTCAGTATTATCGTTTGCTCGTTGCAAATTGTTTACAATCTGAATATGTGAACGTAGTTTGTAAAACCGATCTATTGTAATAGTATCTGGAAAAATGTTTACTTGTAGTGATTTTTCCCAGTACATGCTTATTCAAAATATAATTAAGCCAAGTTATTTATCATCTAGGGAAATAAAATTCATAAAAAAAATGTTTTTATAATGTGGCCTATGATACTTAGTTAAAATGATACACTAAACATTTCAAGATAGCATAATATTTAAGGCATATTTTTTCAAATGGCCTAAAGTTTCATTTTACCGTGTAATTTTCAGAAAAATTAGTGTCGCGATATGGATTAGGTTGTGTGATAGTTATAAATTACACAGTATGATCATATTGATGCCAGCAAGCATATAAATTGAGCATAAAGTAGAGAAACTGCAGCCATAGAATGCCATTGAGATAAATTCCATATAATTAGATTATTATTTTTTAAGGAATTTACATTAAAATATTACCTAATAAAACGACAGGATAACTATGGCGAAGCTGAAATCCTATGAGAAAATCCGCAAAACGATCTTATGTCTTTCATTGCTATGAATTATGACACAATAATCATAATAATTTTATCATTTCCTTAACCATTTCTGTTTTCTAACATGTCACAAACCACAAACTGCACGTTACGTGATAGAATAAATTTAGTTTGCACTTTCACTCTCATGAAATAGATGTTTACCTCTTGCTTTTACTTATAATTTTTATGATGGAATTGCCCATTTCCAGTGTATATTACAAGTTCTTAAATTTGTCCGTAACCCACCGTTTAAAGGATTTTATGAAACATACAGACAAATCATTCATCCAACTAAAAAAAAAATTAAATATTAATGGCTGAAAGCTAAGAAAAAAGTCACACATAGGGAATCACATAGTTAGCTTCGAGATCGTGGAGCAACTAGCATTTAAGGGTCTTCAAACCACTTGATAAAATGCTGATGTTCATAAATCAACCTTAATCGTGCTGAAGATTTAATATAATGTAGTATGTCCCATAATGTAACGGCGATGAGGCCTTGAACCTCATGGTACCTGGGCGATGCTCATAAATTAAGTCATTTCAGGGGACGGGATAAAATCCACGTAGGTACCTTATCACATGAGTGGGATGCCTCAGCATTTTCAGCTACTAAGGCCATTATTCCCAGACAAAAAAATAATGGGTTTAGGTATTGAATATGCCACATCTGTACCCTAAAATTATTCCTAGTGCCAATCCCTTATTTTTTAGGGAACGTAATATGCTGTCCTATCCGTTTCCTTTATGTTGCCAAAATACTGCGCATATGCAGAGCTCACTTTTTCGTCGATACCGTCCAGATGTCGGACGCACATCTGGCGCCATTAACTCGTGTATAGTCATTTATGTGTAATCGGGGATGTGCCTAGTGTGTTGGTGTGCCAAATGAAACCCTTTGGTAGTGAAACTATCCTGGAATACATTTGGCACACTTTAATGGTCATAAAAAGTAATGCGTAAATTTTTTAAGTACTTGAGAAAATTAAAAATGTGGTTCTATTTTTTTTACGATGGTGCTGCTATTTCTAGTACTTTCGCAATAACAATTGTATGGATGGTTGCGAAACGTCTGGTAGAGTGCATTGGAGCCACTTTATAGCCCGGTGCAGGGCACCGTTTATTAAAATGTTTGCAGTTTTTTTTTCTTACTGGGATTCGGTTTGTAAATGTTCTTGAATACAGACCGTGAGTTAGGTTACATTTGTATCCCAACAAGGTAGTGCTTCTCCGCTACCTTATCCAAACATCTTTGAATACCGCCCTGAGTATCCTAAAAAAAGACTAAAGGTTTCGTAGATTCGTGGGTTTATAAGATAGTTAAATTTAACGTGATGTTGATGAATTTGGGGTTATAATCTCTTCAAAATCTGGATTATTTAGAGACAATGACAGGTAATGAGATGATAACGTAGCAATTAAGGAATGAGTTGGCGAGGAAAATGAATCGACCCGAGCAAACCCATCAGCTCACTTAAACATCCTCTGTATTTCGCAACTTACTTTTGTGGGTGTGTTCTTACGGCTCATACCACTAAGACCCAATAAAATTAACTGGCTGCCATGTGTTATGCATGTTGGAAATTCTGGGTAACTGCACTATAGCATTGATGAACATTTTGAATTTAACTGTGAAATCAGTTATTCTGTTTTCACAAATTTTTTATTTTTTTTTTTTTAAACGAGGCGACCGAAAAAAAATATTTTAAAAGCTCCTCTTCACCGATAAATAAACAGATTTTGGAAGCATTCTTAATGTGAATACATAATGATATTAAAATGTAAGAAATAATGAGGAAATAATTATATTATTTTAGAATATAATTGTTTGGACCCTTGTTTCGTACTTACATTGCATCCAACAAATTTCACGATGTTTACAAAAATTCACCTTTTCCTAGGATTGAATACTAGATGTAGTTCGTTGGACATTTGATATATAGACTGCAGAAGTCTTAGGTCACAGCCAAAATTTGAGATACCCTACACTTTCGGTTATCTCCAACTTTTCGTCAACTGGTACTGATAGTGAAAAAAGTACAAAGTTATCTGTCAAAGAGGCCACATATTTTTCTATTAGATATTTTGTATAGAGTAGATAACTGTCCACTTCATTGCTGCGTGTAATTGTGTTGCGATAACGAATGGTTATCAGCGACCTCTAGCAAGGATTTTCTTAGTTCAACATAGCATTTTGGCTTTTGGCCAGCTTTGTAGAGTGGCTTCAGTTAGACTTTCTGTGCAGTTAATTAGACTGTCTGTCCGAGCTTGATTCAAACTTGCTTTAAACTTTACTTTTAAGTTTAGACACAGATTTGTATTGGCAAGCTGGCAATAATGTCTTAATGAGGATATCCAAATTTACTCATTATGACATAATTTATTCAAGATTGATGTAAGCTTGAATGAAGCTTCTTGTTTCAATAATATTGAAGCAAGCTTGCAACAAGTGTAATACTAGGAGACTTGTAAGTTTGATTAAAGTTTGAAATTTTGTAGATGTGTGTTTAATGCAATATTAATTCATTGCATTATGATAATGACCTAGATAAAATGTCTAGCCAGAACATATACGATAGTTTTGGAACAGTCTAGATTGCAATCAACAGATTGATGGTACCGATATTATTGCCTCAAACCATGACAGGATTCATAGCTCACGACCACATATTTCGTACCATGATCCAACGCTTTCCAATATCCTGAAAACCACGAGTCTTTACATGTGCAACATAATGAAACCTACACATAACATTTTTAATATTTCTCCTAACATTTTTCCATCAATGTGATTCGTGTAAATTTGTCTATACCATCAACTAGTGGGATTTCTCAAGGTACCTACTTTCTTTCCCAGCTACATACGAATTCTTTCACTGCTTCTTTTTAAAATAATATGAACTAACACAATTTTTTAAAGAGACTATGAAAGCCAAAATTCCCCAGTTGCCACTTGTTTAATGATGCCCCTGGTCATACATGATTTATAATTACCAATTATGGGTCTCGTAGAATCAATAGCACGATAAGGACTGTTAATGAGTTGGGCTTTAAGTTCTAGTCACTATGTCAAACTTCCGTTTACAACAAAGTTGGAAAATAATGTTGGAGGTTTAAGACATCACCGAAAACAACACTAGTGCAGTAATTTTTTGTTCACATGTTTGATAACTTGAGTTACCTTAAAATATTATGTATATCGAATTGGTTTTAAAATATATTGTATGTTGAATAGAATCAGCCAATCAGAGTTTTGTCCAGAAAAAAAAATAAATAAAATGCAATTATGTTTCAACAAATCTATAAAGTGGTGAAAGACACATGGGAGATAAAAAGTATTTTTGACATGACAACGTCTAATAAATCGATGAACGCTGGCTCCACGCACGAAAAAGTGTCCCTTAACGCACACTGCCCCGTTACGCTGTGTCCCGTTACGATCATTGTACGCTTGCGCCGCATCTATCTCTCTTCCACTCGATTGGAACAACCATTGATTTGACTTTTTCGAGGCACATTTAACTTGAAACACTTCCATTCGTTTCCTACTTTTCCTATCATCGTCCTATCCTTAACAGAATAACACAGATTGGAAGAAGTTAAATAGCAAACATGTATAAAAGTTATAGTTAAAATAATCTCTTCGTTAAAGTAATAAACAAATTTGAATTAATGAGTGCAAATAAAAGTAAATTTATCAATTAAATTGTAGATTTCATTTCACTGCTTCTTTCTATCCATACAAAATAGTGATAATTCAATAAAAATGATTCAATTTTATTCATAAAAGTATGCAATCATTTCATCAATGTATTGTTATTACGTCACGTTAAACTATCGTCCGTAAACCGACTTTAGAGACAAACAATTTTTTTTCCAGTAAAGTAACTAAAATAATATTTGTATTAATGCAGTTTGTTATGTAAAGCAATTTATCCTTAAAAATCAAATTTTGTTTATATAACTTTAAAAACTCGCTGGAAAATTAAATGTCAATGCGACGTGTAATGAGTGATTTGAAACGACAAATGTTTTGAGGGTTCACAAAGTCATTAAAAAAAATTTACAATTTTAATTTCTCCTAGTTAGCACTAATGCATCAATTTATTTTTTAAAAAATAATACAAAAAATTTAATATTTGCGCTAACTTTGATAGTTGTGACAAGATTTAAAAAAAATATTTGAACTTAATGTTCCAACTTTAGTTTAAGGATAAATGTGAAGCCATATTTCCTCAACTGTTACCCCTCACACTGGTTTCCCAAAATTGTTGTGTACGAAAATTTGACAGTGTGACATGGCCTTCAGCCTCTATATTGGGTCTTATTTAAGGAGGAAAAAAACCCAGGGGGTGGTCATGTCTGCATGATTACATGCTGACTGCGTGAAGCCAGTCCCCCCCTCCCCTTCAGTTCATTGATGCACCCATATCTATACTTCTATACTAATAAGTATTATAAAGCTGAAGAGTTTGTTTGTTTGGTTGTTTGTTTTAACGCGCTAATCTCAGGAACAACTGGTCAGATTTGAAAAATTATTTCAGTGTTGGATAGTACATTTATCGAGGAAGGCTATAGGCTATATTATATTATCAATAACATTAGGGATCCTTACTAAAAGTCCAATTTAGAATCAAATGCGTTGGAGGGGGTTAGATACAACATGCAGTACACGTACGAAGTGTGTGTTGACAATGCCGCAGGCGGTAGAAGTTTATTTCCAGTTGCCTATTAACATTGTTGCCACGCACTAGATGCCTTATCATTCTTAATTTTCCCATACAAGTAAAAAACACCCGTGTGATATTAACAACGAAGCAATCAGTACCCTCATATAGAATACATAGAGATAGTGTGATGTATATATGTAGATACAAAGAGATAAATACAGATAGAGAGATACATAGATATATAGTTTTATAGATGTAGATAGAAATAAATATATATTTAGAGACATGGATAGATTATTTGTATATGTGTAACTACTTCAAACATATTACAAAACAATACTGAATGAAACATTGCAATGCATGCCGAGCATTAGCTAGATAATAGAATCTTTTCAATATTAGTAATCCCTTATTTTTCAGTGTTTTTTTCTATATTTCTTTATAGAGTCTAAATTACTTACAGACCAGGTAAAAAAACTATAAACTGGCAGAACAACTTCTGTCGGGATCTGAAAGTGATATAAATTATTTTGCACACTTGACATTCAAATTAAGAAGACAATTACTAACTACATCTGATCTCTAAACCGTCCCCCTTCACCTTGTGTTCAGCCCGGGCAACGCTGGGTACTGCAGCTAGTAGATTATATGCCCAAAACATTGGCTGAAGTGTAATGTTTGCAGAGTGGAAACATGTTTTAAATGACTATTTTTTCCCCTTCGTGAAAGTGACTGGTTTTAACTAAGGAGATTATAATGCATACTTGCTAACCATCATCAGACGTGGTGAAGATCCAATTCTGCAATGTTTTTGGGCGTCACAATTAGGGATGGGTAAATGTCCAAAATTTTATCTATCTGAAATTTTCCTGGAAATTTTCATGGAAACTTTCCAAAAACCGAAAAACATAGGAAATTTTAAGGAAAATTTGATGTTGGTTTATAAATAACCATTTCAGAGAATTAGACATGTGACTGTCTCTACTGTATGAAATTTTAATATTGTAAAATACAATATTCATAGTTGCAGTATTAAGAGGACATTAAAATATCTTTCGTTAGCGATGTAGAATTTACTGTGGGTGCTGTTCTAAATTAATTTCAACATTTAGGTGGAATTATTCTTTTTAAAAATACAGTTCACAAATTCATTGCAAGTAGGCCTAATCAGTTTTTAAATCTGAAAATTATTTAATCAGCTGCTTTCAACATTACAAACAGCTAATGTAGTGGAAGAAAAATTAAGGTAAAGAATACTTAACTGCAGATTTAAAAGAAATGATTCCTTCTGAAAAAAAAATTACCTGGTCAATAACAGTTAAAATATTTGACTACATAGATTTGAAAATATTAACACTATATTATTACAATTTATCAACTGATTGGAAATAAAGACAAATAAGCTGTAACAAATAGAACACTAAAAAAATATTGATCAACAATTAGTTGCATTCATAATAAGAAATCATACATATGTTACAGTTTTAACTGAATTGGAAACAAACATGTCCTTATTTAAGTCATATTGGGTCTTAGAAACCAATGAAATCATCATTGTCCTCATAACTGAAATCACTGTTTTCTTCCTCTTCTGTTTCATTGTTAGAACAAGATGCACTGTCTTCTTTTAAAACACACTGTGGTAGTTTTTTCTTCTGCTATACTTTCTCACATTTGTCTTCCACAATGACAGTAATAGAATCTTTCCTTTCCAATTTTTCAATGTCCTCCAGGATGTGGTGACACAATTTCCAGTTGTGGGCAATGAATGATATTTTACCTGCTCTTTCAGTGGTCAAGCGGTTTCTTAGTTTTGTATGTATACTACAATGTGTACTGAAAGACCTCTCTGTAGCAGCAGAGGTTACTGGCATACCTAAGATTCTGTTTGCTACTTTTGACAGCTGTGTATGACCACACAGACCTTTCCACCAAGTACAGGGTTCAATTTTACCTTTTTCAAGCGCCATCCAAAGAAATTCTTTGGCCCACATACCTTCTCTACTTCGGTACTGAGCTAACTCTGTTAACACTTTTGGTGCTATCTGTTTAAATACTTGCCCTTTCACCAATGCTGGCCATTTTAAGCGGTTTTTAACAACACGAAAAAAATATTTAACACTAATGTAAAATAAAAATACCAACTTTGTAATATATTTTAACACTTAAGTTTTATTTTAATGTACAATTTATATATATATTAGACATATTTTAACATTTTAAAACCTTAGCTCAAAATATTATGTTTTTTATGAAAATAAAAATTTGAAAATTACACTTTGATTTCAAATACATAATTTAATTTGAACAAAAGCAAAAAATATTTCAAACAATTCATATAAATGTTAATTAAACATACTCAGAATTAAGTTTGAATGATTATAGATTTATTTTTTATTTTTTGAAACCCAAAAATCATGTAAGTAAAAGTTAAGTTTTTTTGAAAAATTCTTACTGCATAATTTATAGTGATTTTATTGATGAATTTGATCTCCAAACTAGTAATTTTACTATACACAAGTGAATAAATTAAAAAAAAACATACAATTATGTTAGGTAGTTTTTCTTTGAATGGAAAACCTCGAAACATGGTGTTACACAAAAAGCAAAATTGCAGACACTGCACTGGTATGAGGTATCCTTCCTTCTTGCTTTTCCAGTATCTTTCATGCCTTTTTCTGCACAAACTTTACATCTTCTTTGGGCTTTCTTTTTCCCTGGAGCAATGGGAATCCTTTCTAGAAAGTGTTTTCCTGAAAGACGGGAAAGCTGAGTCCCACTTGCTCCAGGATTAGATGGTTCTTCCACTGCAACTGCTAAGTCACTGCAGACTTTCTTCAAAAACTCAGTCAGTGAGACAGGAGAATGGTCACTTGCTACTTGATTGTACAAGATGCACGCATTTGATACACACATCAGTATCATATGGAAAGCCAGCTTGCGCCACCATTTTACTGTTCTGTGCTCAAACACACCGTATGACATTCTCTGGTCTGACAAGTCTACACCACATTTTTTTTTGTTGTAGTTTACTACAGCTGCTGGCTTGGTAACTTCATGACCTCGTTTGTTTGTAAATGTCACCATTTCTGCTGTATGTCGAGTACTGATCATGTACACCTCACGTTTATCCTTCCAACATAAAGCTAAAATATTTTCCTTACGGCGGTAAATTTGCTCTCCACGTTGAAGTTTTGGGTTGCGAAGAACTTTTGGCATTCCTCTTCTGTTTTTTTGCACCGTCCCAACTAAAGCTGTTTGAATATTCTCCAATTCTGTGGCGAGAGTTGGGCTAGTGTAATATCTGTCAGTAAACAGTGTATGTCCTTTCCCAGCTAAGCTATCAAGTAATCGCAGCACAACATTTGTGACAATATTCTCTTGTCCACAAAACACATCAAAATTCCAGATATAACCTGAATCAGATTCAGACAACATGTATATTTTTATGCCATAACGGTTCGGTTTCTGGGGCATATACTGTTTGAAACTTAGCCTTCCCCCAAAAGCACACATGCCTTCATCAATAGTCACATCTTCTGCTGGCTGATATCCGTCTCTGAATTTATGGCGAAAGGTTTCAAACATTGGCCTGACTTTGAAGAGTGGATCAAAACCTGCTTCTCCTTTTTTCTTCGCATTTCTGTTGTCATTCAGGTGGAAATGTGACAAAATGGAAATAAATCGGTCCCTGCT
The DNA here is from genome assembly GCF_032445375.1 of Bacillus rossius redtenbacheri. Classification (NCBI taxonomy): domain Eukaryota; kingdom Metazoa; phylum Arthropoda; class Insecta; order Phasmatodea; family Bacillidae; genus Bacillus; species Bacillus rossius. The sequence goes on from NC_086344.1 coordinate 30,930,264, forward strand.
AAACAAGTTTGGGCAAAAATTGCATGATATAACAGGATCTGTGCTCCAGTGATCTGTAATTGATGGTCGTTCACTGATGCTCATGTGAAGAATCACTGCAAGAAATTTCCGCACATCATTTTGTGTTACAGTTGTCCAATTTCGCAATCTACTATGTGGAGAGATTTGATTCAATGCCCTCTTCTTTTGTATCACCTGCCGAGCATACAAATTAGTTTGTTCTTTCATGTGATTTATGAAATCTTTGTCAATAAAATAATAAAAGAAATCGGGCAACGAACTATTGGCATCCAGTTCTGGTTCTTCAGTCATACCAGAATGTCCAGTAAAAACATTTATATTCGGTATCTGATCTCGATCACTCCATCCATCTTCAATATTTTCACTTCTCATATGTTGCTGTCCAGTTTCTCTGGATCGACCCCTTCCTCGTTTCTTCCGAACATCATTGCAGGAAGCTGAAGAAGCTTGATTTACTTCTGCAACACTACTTTCAACAGAAGAATCTGAGAGAAAAAAATATAAAATACTACAAATATATAAATAAAATAATAAAATGTAACTTTTATATTTACTCATTACTTATATTGTTGTGGTTTATATAACATAAATAAATAAACAGAAATATTTTCTAGTCTAAAATAAAATTGCCACATTTATTACTTACCAGAATCACAAGACGATTCACTGGCTTGATAATAATCAGGATCATCTTCACTGTTCTCCACATTATCATCACTATCACTTTCACTCCATTCAAAAACGGTATCTTGCTGCATTCCGCCACGAGAACGAGCGGAACTGCAGTGTGAACGAACCAAAATTACCGCGCAAACGAAGGAAACAGCCGTGCGAACGTCAGAATAAAAAGCATTATATTTACCATTCGCCTGCCTGTCAATCCTACACAGTGCTACTATCTAGTGGCTAAAATATGTACTGCTAGGGATTCAATAACTAGCTCACACTAGGGAGTGAAAGACTAAACAAATATGAAGAACAGTAGTGCCATCTAGACATTGAAGTGGAACTGAGGAAACCAACTTACATTTACCGATAGAATAAAACTACGAGGCGCACATTCAGATACTAAATAGCAAAAAACTATAATATTTATTAATAAATATTCATCGGTAAAAATATCAACAGTATACAAAGGCATTTAGAAAAGTTTCCGAAGAATGCGGACGTCGTAATATTACGTCGGCAGCACCCAAAGTGTTAAAACTATACCTTATTCAATGTGTTCCATATCGGATGAAATTTTGCATATATACTCAACAGCACTCAACTGTTACAGCTAAAAAAAAATTCAATGTTTCCCAATGTTTCCACTTTTTTTCAAAGTTTCCATGAGGTCTGTAAATTTTCCATTTTTGAAAGTTTTCGGCAGGAAATTTCCGACTGGAAACTTTTCACTACCCATCACTAGTCACAATATGGCGATGGTGAGGTAGAAAAGTGACCACCTACATCACAGCATGCCTTCTGGCAAGTCCTAATTCCACGGGGGTAAAAAAAAATTGCCAAAACCCACTGTCACTGTTTCAGTTGTTTTGTGGCACAACAATGTTCAATCGTTCAATTTTCTCGAAATTTCTCTATTTAAAACATAATGTATAATTTTGTGAAATTGCTTTATTAAATAATCACTGACATTAAATACTGGGTTAATTCTTAGAAATTACTACAACTGTAATAAACTTTCAATAGATAATGTATTATATAAATTGAAAATCGAAGAAAATTTTCAATACTAAACAACAAAACAGTGTTATTACAAAAAAAAAAACAAAAAAACATTGTAATCAATTCGGCGTCTTTTGGGTCTGATTCCGGATGATGTTCATTATTTCCATTTTAAGTGAGTTTCTAATGATTCAATAACCCCAACATCGTTGGAATTTTAAACAATATATATATATTTTTCATTAACTCATTTTGCAGCCAGTCTTTTTATTTTATGTACCAGTAAGTTCATCCGTACATTCAGAAATTCCTCATACTTATCACCCAGTCACTTCAGCTATTGCACCTATACTGTGTCTTTGACTATCTGCTATAAATTTTCCAGGTAGAAAACTGACTAATAAATCATTGGATTTTGCGATATCTCTTTCTTGAATCCAACAAGGTTACAAATTAGCATAACAATATTGAATTAATAAATCTACAATAGTAAATGATAACTAAACATATCCTTAATGCTTTCTCTACCAATAGGTAGCAGTTGGTTTGTATTTTTTAAATATATACTAGTATATATTTTATTAATAAAGGAAAAAGTCAAATTTATATATAATATAGTTGATAAAAATTTTCAGACTTGCTTGAATATAAATAAGATAATAAATAAGATGTGATAATTGTGTGTATGAATTCTTAGTTTTTGTAATCACAAGAGAAATATCGACTACAAAGTCCAAGTAGTTAATAGATAAACTGTTTGACAAATTGTGGATTTATAGCTTGAATTGTTTATTTGTAGTCTGGAGATAAATAGCAAAACACTGAACATTTCTTAGTGAGTCCAGATTAGAAATTATTGTTATAAAATCGCTAAAATTATTTTGGATAAAAAAAATCGACATATATCAAATCAGGAACTTATATTTATCATACATGTGGATAAGAGATATTAAAAAAAAAACTTCATTTTAATGACCCGTGCGTGGAACTGAAAGTACTAACTCATTTTGCAGCCAGCCTTGTTCATTTTATGTACCAGTAAGTTCATCCGTACAGTCGCAAAATACCTCTCACTTATACACTCTAGTCATTTCAGCAATTGCACCTAAACTGTGTCTTTGATTATCTGCTATAAAATTTCGCGTTAGCAAACTGACTAATAAATTTTATTAAGTATTTAACAGAAGCGTTTGATTTATTGTGTTGTTTCCATCTCGTTATTAAAGTATTATTAATATTTGCTGTGTGACACTGATCATAATTAATTTTAAAAAAATGTTTACGGCATCCTGGCAGCTGGACTTCACCCACTATTGCTCTGATAGGTGTTACCGGGGCTGAGAATCTATAGGATTATCAGAGGAGAGGTCTTGAGATTACATTTATCATCACTGTTTCACAATTACGATTTATTTAAAGCCCAAATGAGCACACAGTTTTAATTTTATGGTTGGGGGGGGGGGGGGAAGGAGGATGCAGCGCCAACTTTCACCCTCCCCCCCTTTTTTCCGAAAACATTTACCCCTATTGGTGCTAAAAACAGTATTCAGACTCTGATAGGTAGAAAAATACCGGGAAGTAATAAAACAAACACAGTATAAAATGCTCATTGCAATATCAGTAAAAAAAAAGTCACAAATTATATTACAAATTCTATAATCTATATAAATTATTGCTGCGAAGTCATAACAACTCAGTTTAAGAGTTAGTCTTGCAATAAGCGTAAATTAAATTATGTTTTGCTAAATTTAAGTGAAACTGAAACACAAGAGATATGGTCATGGTGTATGTCATTGTAACTTATTTAAAATAATAAAAAAAAATAGTGCAAAGTGTCTTTGATGTTACTGCCCACTACCTGTGTTGCGAAGGAGGTCAATGAAAGTACAATACTGACATGTTTGCAGAAAAATTAAAAGTTCTTTATTTTTATTGTAAACACACACGTATTTCATAATTCTTCTTTGATATGGTTCCGTATGAAAGAACAGTTTGCATAATAGTATGTACTTGAATAATTAAGCGTTCTTGGTAGCTGTATTTTTGAAATGCTGAGTGTACCGGTGAAAATTTTGAGTATGTCATAAAAAATTTTGATCCAAAAAGAAATGAGTTAAGATAGTAAATACCAATCCTTCGCTTAGGAACAAATTTAAATTTAAAATATACTACATAAAAAACAAACAATTCACTTTAATTTTACAATAGCAGGCCAGAAAAGGATTTTTTGTTTTTAAATTTTGACACGTAAGTAATGGTAAAATATACAATAATTCATGATTAATGGATACTTGTTTGATGGGATTTATTTATAACAGAAAAGTTTAAATTTTGTAAACATTAATTTGTTTAACAGTTCTTAAACGATGTGAAAAAATTTTAGTTAGTGATATTTCTGTCAAATGTGTCCATAAAATAGTTTCGTTTAATATCAATTTTGAAAACAGAACAAATATTTCAACATATATATTTTACAGAGATTTGTTACCTTATGATGAATCAAACTTAAGTAGTGGTACCAGCTTTAGTGTGCCACAAGAATTAGGAACCAAGAAAAGTATGGCATAAATGGTAACTTGTTTATGACCTCCATACTTAATTTGCCAAAACTGACTGGATCGAATTTTTTCTGCGCTGCAGTACTATTCCGCAGGCCGCCTGCATGGTTTAGCGCTAAAATGATTTCCATCTTTTTTAATATAGCCTTGCCTTTTCTTAACACCACGTTTTGAAGCCAATTGTTTTGATGAATGAATAATAAATAATTCCCACAAAAAAAACATAAATCTATTTCCCAAATATTTTTTTTTTCAAACGGTTCAGTTTTATTGTTTCTTATTTTTCTAAAATGCGCCATTTACAAGATATGATGCAACAATGTTTACATTTTTGCACATAACTCGAGATGCAACACTGTTCGTTAAGGGATAACGTGTCTTAATCAACATACAAATTGCTTAAGGAATTATTTCTGGCCACGCAGCCTGTTTCTTCAATGAGGAATTACCGTAAGAATTTTTTTTTTAAAAACAGGGGGTCAAGGTAAAATTTAAAAATATTTTATCTGAATTAAAATTATCAGTTCGTAAGAAATACAGTAGTTTCTCGCACAGTTATTTTCGATTTTATGAGTGTTGTTCGGAACTACCGTAGCATTCCAAACAGAATGGGTTCATATTGATGTGTTACTGTTTAACTTTTGAGACCTCATAGAAACTACCGACGTCATCTCGCTTGCCTCCTTGGCGGTGTCGTGTGTCTGAAGATGCCCGGTTTCAATGTGCTCCATTTCACATGAAGCCTAGAAAATGAAGGGGAGTGGGGGTGGGGTAACTTAGCCATGTGGCTAGAAGAAATGGATGAAGGGTTGCGACTGGTTTTCCTGAGGTGTTGGGGTCTCTCAAGACACCGTTATTGTAAGAAGGAAAGACAAAGTTTCACAGACTGATTTTGTTGTCCCAAACCTGCCGAACAATTGTAGACGTAGACACCGTTATTGCAAGAAAGAAGACAAGAAGGAAAGACAAATATTCACAGACTGATTTTGTTGTCCCGAAACTGCCGAACAACTGTAGACGTAGACATCGTTATTGCAAGGAAGGAAGACAAGAAGGAAAGACAAATTTTCCCTGACTGATTTTGTTGTCCCGAACCTGCCGAACAACTGTAGACGTAGACACCGTTATTGCAAGAAGGTAGACAAGAAGGAAAGACAAATTTTCACAGACTGATTTTGTTGTCCAGAACCTGCCGAACATCCATAGACGTATTGTTCGCTTTATGCTAAACAGCATTACACGTCCCGTGCGGTTGCAAGCCAGGTTACCACAACATTGCGCAGTGCTTACCGAAAAGTTGAGTTGACTGGAACCACTGTTCCCGCAGGAGAAGAAAACGTACTGCTGGTTCAACACTGCCCACGGATTCGTTGAAGGTTACCAAGTTCGCGGCTAAAGTTCGCACCGCGAATATAAGCCCCGTTGACTGGCGAATGACGTGGGCGTAGGCTCCTCCTATCGGCACGAGATACCCCAATCAGGATGTCACGCGACCTTGCACGAAGGTTACAGGAGTTACGCAAATGTGTTTCCAAACTTTCGTTCGGCATACTCCTACCTGTCCTCGCAAATGTGCGCCATTTAAAGGTAGATTGGGAGTCGCCATACAGATCCATTTTTGTTTAGAAGTGATAACGTCTTATAAATCGATGAACGTCGGCTGCACGCACGGAAAAAAGCCTGAATCATTGTCACGTTCCGCCTTAGCCGAGCGTGCAAGAACCGGCCAACCACCGTGCGAGAAAATCTTCTATAATATCAAATAGGTTAAGGCGGGCTTTTTAAAAGCAGCAATTTAAAAATTTTGATTTATTTCTCCAATTCCGTCATTTCAAGTTAACAATTTATTGACATTGATTTGATTTCAGTTTATTTGTATAACTAATTTTTCGTGATTATATTTAAACAAATTATTTAAATTAAATTTGCAAAAAACTGTAAATAATATTTGAAATCTAAAAAGTATGTAATTTTTCATCAATGTTTTCTTATGACGTTATCACGTAAAATTATAGTCTGTAAACCGACTTTACAGAGACCCCCCCTTTTTTTTTTTTTTAACATTCCAGAGCAAGCAATATTAAGACAGATCTGTCAAGGGATTCCCCCCCCCCCCTCCTTTTGATCAGGAAGTTGTTGTAGCTTCAGCCATGGGTCAGAATAAGGCTACCACCTTGGCCCCCTGCCTCACTCGGCTAACCAGACAGTTGGCTGTGTTCCTTAGCCATTAGACCTTATCAGCACTGCTGGCACCTACCCCGATCTCACATAGCACAGGAGTTACACAGATAACACCGACACTGTCTGGTATGAAACCTGGGCAGAGGGCCCCTACAACATGCCAACCTTGTTCATTGGATGTTGCAATGACCGCCTCGCGCTCCAGGAGCAGTTTAGGTCTGACCACGATTAAAACATATTTCAAAAGAACGTTTGTGTAGAGTGGGAATTCGAAAGAGGGAACAAATACAATTACAGCATACAATAACTTCTCCTACTCTGAGGCCAAAGTGATAGTCCAGAAAGCCACGCGTTTTCATCCTCCAGACAGGGCTAACCAATAAGTTCAAAATTTCTCTCTTAACCCTACCGAGTTCCCTACATTGAATACAACAGTATTTCGCCCAAATAAATATCCGCCATAATTCTGATCAGTTTTATGCACAAATAGTTCAGTTTACACCATTACAGTCCAGAACCATAAAGGATGGCCATTCAGTTGCGGTTACAAATCCATGCCCCCTGTGGCAGATAAAAAAAAAATCTCCAGTACTTTAAGTTTAGGCATTTCTGTTCCCAATTCCTCCCACATACGCTATATCTTATTTCTGGTACGCTGTCTCAGACACTCACAGAACAGAATATATCCAACGCTACTCATTGAGGGAATAAAATATCCATATCTCAAACATATAAGAGTCTTCTCTTATCCAGATGAAATCATCCATAAAAAAATCCATTATTAAAGATCTGCATTCATCTGTAAATAAGAAAAAAAAAACTTATTTCTCTATTAGATATAACAGAAATAACTTTAAACCACTTGATCATGGCTGATTAGATATAGGCCTAATTACATTTTTTATTTACTAGTTCTTCCTTCATAGAAATTATACATGATCAAATAACAGAACTTATTAAATTATTATGTTCTAACGGATTGTGCTATCTCTGCAAACTAATAGATATTCCTTAATTCATTATTTAAGTTAAAAATGTAGATGCACTTTTTCTTTCGGAATCTGGGTTACATATCACAAGTCATATCAGATTACCTGCATACAAAAACTCTTTTTCTATGACTTCAAGGAAAGTTACAGCATATCTAGTACATTAATCCTACAAATGTGTCGATATTATGGTGATCAGCTCTCATAATATTGCATCGTTTTCATACAAACGTATGGAGTATAGATTCATGACTCTGTGACAACATTAGATTAAACTACGATAGAAAATCTGAACCGAAATCGCACCGTGTAATACAAGGGAATTTGAGTTTCGCGTGCGTTCTTCAGGCTGAGCCACTAGGTTCGTTGTAGTCGTGTGTCGTCATCATCCATGTTAAAAGGACTGAGTTCCCTAAATTGTTCTACTAACTAAACCCGTCCACGCTTCGCTGTGGCTCAGTCTGAAATGAAATAAAAAGGAAAGTAAATCAAAGTATTCTAGCGAAAAGTACGAAAAGTGCTAAGTTTCTAGAATTCAAGATGGCGACCATAACGAAAATGACGTTTATAGAATCCAAGATAGCGACCGTAAAGAAAAGGGCAAAAATTTTAGAATCAAAAATGGCGACCGTCACGAAAAGTGCAACGTTTGTGGAGTGGGGAGTTCGATTCAAAGATGACGGAATGTTCTGGAATTAAAAATGTCGGGATCTAAGATGACCACCGGGGCCAAGGTCAAGGTCAAAGACAATTTCTTACAAGATGGCCGCCGTGACGTCACAATCCAAGATGGCGGTAGTTACCTCCGACACCTCCTTACTTGTTTTAAAGATATCATTAAAAATATATTTAATTAAAAATAAATTATTATATGAAATTTAATAGTCTATAAATATTAAATAAAAACCTAAATATTTAATGTTCAGTATCTTAAAGCAAAATTATTACCTAAAGTTCTACTTGAATGTTGGAGTTCTAGATGTTTACTGTTCTCTGAGATTTTATTTAAGTGAGACAGTGAATTTTCTTTAAATATTCAGTTGTGGAGAAAAATTCTACAAACAATTATATAATGGCTATACTGCACCCATTACTACACAAAATCCTGGCTACGACCTTGCTGTATGCTCTTATACGTGAACCCCAACTTTTTTTTTTTTTCCCCCAATATTTGCGTGCCCTACAAATTTCCTATCCTTTCTATCCGTGAAGTTTGACTTCTGACACACGTGGCAGCGACACTGTAATTTTTTGACGTGATAACGTCTAATAAATCGATGAACGCCGGCTGCACGCACGAAAAAGGATGACTCATTGTTTGTTCTCTTACGCTCATTGTCCCGTTACGCTCATACGCTTGCGCCCCATCTATCTCTCCTCCATTCGATTGGAACAACCATCGATTTGACTTTTTCGAAGCACATTAAACTTGAAACACTCCCATTCGTTTCCTACTTTTCCTATCATCGTCCTATCCTTAACAGAATAACCAAGATATGAAGAAGTTAAATAACAAAAATGTATAAAAGTTATAGTTAAAATAATCTCTTCGTTAAAGTAATAAACATATTTGAATTAATGAGTGCAAATAAAAGTAAATTTATCAATTAAATTGTAGATTTCATTTCAATCCTTCTTTGTATCCATACAAAATATAGTTTAAAAAACTAAAGAAACATGCTTTTAAAGATTATCAAACTAAAAAGTAAAAAATAATTTTAAAATTAAATTTATGACAATAGTATATAAGCAATACTAGTATAAATGAGAAAAAAATTGAGGCGCTTTGTGCCATATTTTTTGAATATTAAGCGCCCCATGCTTTTTTCTCATTTATACTAGTATTGCTTATATACTATTGTCATAAATTTAATTTTAAAATTATTTTTTACTTTTTAGTTTGATAATCTTTAAAAGCATGTTTCTTTAGTTTTTTAAACTATATTTATTTTTAACTTTTTAGTTTGATATTCTTTAAAAGCATGTTTTTTAGTTTTTTAAACTATATTTATTTTTAACTTTTTAGTTTGATATTCTTTAAAAGCATGTTTTTTTAGTTTTTTAAACTATATTTATGTATAATTATCATAGGGAAATGAGTTACCGACACTACCTATTACCATCTGAGATAACTATTTGGAGTTGCAACGTCACAAAGAAATGGTAAAGTATCTACGAATCATTTGCAGTTGGATGTATGGATATAATATTAGAATTTACCGGGGAAAAAAAACTTTTTTTTTTCGGCGTGGCCGGGAGTAGAACCCACGATCGCTGAATCCGAAAACTGACGTCACAGAAGTCGCGCGCCTTAGACCACTCGGCTAACGAACGTAATGAAATGGGTGGGACATTTTACAGTGATGAGTCACTCACTCTTAGTCGAAAGAGTTACAGACGGACAGACAGAGTTACAGACGGACAGACAAACATACAGGTGAAGCTAATATAAAGCATGTAAAAATAGTGATAATTCAATAAAAATGATTCAATTTTATTCATAAAAGTATGCAATCATTTCATCAGTGTTTTGTTATGACGTTGTCACGTTAAACTATCGTCCGTAAACCGACTTTACAGACAACCAAATTTTTTTTTGTAGATGAAACTGCAAAACCTGTATAAAATTACAGATATTGGTAAATTTGTACATTTACATGTAAGAGTATCGCTACAAAAAAAATGTTCGCAGTAATACTGGGTTCGGATTCTTACCCGGGCATTTATACTTTGTGTTGTTCCAGTACCTCCAATAGTTAAAGTTTTTTTTTTTTAATTGTTCCCTGAATAGCTATCCAGTATGAACTGCGCACATAATAAGCATAATATAACTGAATAAAGGAAAATGATTGAACATGCGATTAGCTCTTCCATGGTTTCAAAAAATTATGCTTGAATGAAACATCAATCAAAATGAAATTAAAATCCACGCGCCATATTTTCGTAAGAAATTCTCAGTACTATCTCGAAAGACGTATTTCATATACACGCAAGAAATAATAACCATAGCCATGTGTAGTACAATGTTACAATATCTATCTTGTAGTATTAAAAATCTATTTCTTGGGAACTGGTTTCCAAAGGAAACGTTTGTAAAATGACATTTTTTTTGCGCATGATCAATTTTTTTATATAATTTCAAAGAGTATCACTAAAAAATCTTTTGTCGGAAAGGTTTTTTTTCCCAGTGTGTGTGTATCGATCCAAGGAAGCCTCCAATCGTGTTTTATTCAGTTTTAAATTAATCTTTGTGTGTAGCCTTTGTCATCGCATTACTTGAATGTTTGCATATAATCTGTAAATATGTGAAAAATAGGTTTCCCCACAACCTTAAAAATTTGAGATTTTAGGGGTTTGGGAAATCCTAAAATCCACGATTACCGAGCTCTTATTTCTTGCTAGGGTTGACATAAAAATTAGACCTTTATAATAATAATAATATTAATAAAAAACCTTTTTCAATGAATACGTATGAAATTTATGAAAGATTTCATAGACAATTAACGATGGTTGAAATAAACATTTATTTAAATTGTAATGAGCAAATACACGTAATTATGGAAGCAGAATAATTTAGGATACTACAACCCTTAAAGGAAACCACCCCTTTGACGTGGGTTGGAGCGACGAACCAACGTGACGTCAGTATTTTTGTCCAGCCAATTAGGGCTGCAAGAACACTGAAGAAAAAATCGGGGGGGGGGGGGGGGGGGGAAAGAACATACGAAAAGAATGGCGCAGTTTGACCTACTACCGGGTCATCCTTCACCTTTCCCTTCTCCCCTTCCTGCCACCCTTACTCTTCTTTATCGACGCCATTTTGTTCTTCCGGCGTTACCAGGTCGCGCGCTGACGTGTCGCCAGGGAATACGCTTCCCTTCCGCGGGACTATTTTTCATCCGGACCCATATTCTTACGCCGCCCCAAGGACACACAGGAAAAAAAGAAAAGCCAGTCACGGGGACTATACTGTATGACACCTCTGGTCATAGCTGAAACTCTATCACCTTCCTGATCAAAAAGAGGGGAGTAATCCCGTGACAGTTTGGTCTAAACTTTTCTTGCTCTGGAAGTCTTCAAACTGTTCTGTAAGCCGACCCCCACTCTACCCTTATGGGCGCATATTTGGAATGAGTGGTGGAGGTGTCGACCTCGAGTCTGAAAACAGTGTCGACAGAAGTGAAAACTTAAAAAACTTAATTTTTAAATGTGTAATACAACATCATTTCTACGTCAAATGTACGCAAGAAAATGATTCTGGTGTCAAATCAGTGTGATGTCAGCATGACATCATTTATCCCCACATCTTTTTTTTTTTGTCGCGACACATGTCAGTGGTACGTCAGAATAATTACGTAATAATTCATTACCTGGCTATGACTTAACCAGTGATGTCAGACCTAGGTCATGTGTTCGCTGGGAAATGCACGGTATACGCAAATTAAATTAGACATCCTCCACGTTTAATCCATTTGTTTCATTCTCATATCACCAATCTCATCGTCTCCAAAGGCATCGATGTCAAAAATACGTAATTCATTCGTTCAGAAATCTAGTGAATGTGTAGTATGCTACCATTAACCTACATGTTAACATCATCCGTTTAGAACACCGGTATAACACTGGACACGAAAATGGATAAAATTCTTAATAAGTAAACAGTAGGAATATAAATTTATATTTGGGTTTAAAAAATGATTAGAATTTTCTGGATAAAAAACTGTTAAAACATATATAACAAAATGCTAAGTTTTATTAATCGATAATCCATTCTTTCAAATGCATTTGTCGATATGATGTGGTTAAGGGCCTAAGTGAGTGCGATACCCTTCTAGGCCTAGGGACCAAATTCGTGATATCATTCCAACAGCATGAAAAAAGCACAGTCACACAAGAACTGTGCGGGAATTGAATATTTATTCGCACACAACTCAGCAATACTAAACATCACATACAGTTGGTACCTCCAGACAGTGTGGTTCACAGGTGAACGTACCACAAGGAGCAAGTCTACGAGCGCCTACAGTACGTATCCCAGATACTAAGTCACTGCGACCGTGCCTCCACGGCGCAAGTCGACGCACGCCTGCAGTACGTAACCCAGTCAGTGCGGTTCACTGCGGACCGTGACGCAAGGAGCAAGTGAACGAGCGCCTACAGTACAAATCCCAGGTAGTAAGAGTCACTGCGACACTGCCTCCACGGCGCAAGTCGGTGCGCGCCTGCAGTACGTGCCCCATTCTCTCCAAGAGTGTGCAGGATGTTACCGTACAGTTGCGAAGCACTTGCTACCGTGTTTACCCTTTTCCAACATCAGTTCGTTTGTGACCGCAAGAACGAAACGAGCTCTCTCGGAAGAGGACTGAGTACGTGTCGACATAATCCGCAAGGTAGGAATTTTCAATTGTTAATTTTTAATTACCTTAATGAGTTTACTACAGCATTTTTTTGACGTGACAACATCTAATAATTCGATGAACGCCATCTGCACGCACGAAATAGTGTCCCGTTACGCACATTGTTCCGTTACGCTGTGTCCCGTTACGATCATTGTTCCGTTACGCTATGTTCCATTACGCTGTCGGCGAGTGCAGTAATAATAGGTTATGTTACAATTGACTAAAAAATTATGGTGATTCATATAATTGATGATAGATATTTGATTACATTTTATTTATATGAAAACCTGTTCATAATTATATTTAAACTTTATAGCTAAACGCCAGTTTTTAAAGTTAGTTACAAGCCATCTACACGTGAACTGTTTCGACGACTGTTTATAAAGTGAAGTGAAAAGTTAATGTGGTTTTCATTGCTTATTACAACAACAATTTCGGAAATAAAGGTTAATTATTCTTGCATTTTAAAAATCTGATTACCAGTATAATTTCAAGTATTTATTCTTTTATTATTAAAATAAAAATGATACAATATTATTCTTAAAAGTATGCAATCATTTCATCAATGCTTTGTTTTGACGTTGTCACGTTAAACTATCGTCCGTAAACCGACTTTACAGACAACCAATTTTTTTCTTACAAATGTTTTTATTTGTGCACGTTCAGATATACGGCACACATCCAACCTAAAATCCAATTCTTCCTACACTTTGGTAAATCACGTCCGGAGTAATTCAGTTCTGTATCTCAACTCTGGAAAAATCATTAGGTAGTGGCGTAACGTAGACACGATCTTTTACAAAGCCCCAAAGATAAAAATAATTGCCTGGCGTTATGTCAGGTGAAAGTGGAGGCCAACGAAAAATAACTATGTCGTCTCGAACTGCCTGTACAATCGGCTGATGTTTATGCCACACGGGGGATCACAATTAAACTTGAAACGAAAACCCTTGTTAAGCAAAAATTACAGATTTACTCTTAGCAAATTGCAGAACACAAAAACTATTTACGCCCAGGAGAAAAAAAAAATAGTGCGTGGAGTCCCTCCGTGCGGAAGAAGTGAAACTTCGTAAAGTGGAAATGAAAATAGGAAGGGGTAGAAATTGATTTTTTAGTGTAATATTGTTTCTTTAACACAAACTTTATTAACATTGCTTACAATGCATAGCAAGAATACCACGCGCGCATGTGCTTGGGATCTACCGACTCACTCTCTTTCTTTCTCCTACTTTCTACCTTGGTGTATCTTTCTTTCTCTCTCCCTCTTGCGTTGGAATATTGGACGCTACTCGTTGCTAACGCTCGCGCTGGCCTGTAACAGGTATACTACGCGCATGCGTTCGAGTGCCACGCATTCACTCTCGCTCTGTCTCTTTATATTCCCCCCTCCCCAGGAGCGTTGAACGTTTAACGCAACAGTGCTCTCATACCCCTTCCATGGTAGCGTTAAACGTTTAACGCAACCTTGTTGAAAGTCGCATTATAAGTTTCACTAAACAAAAAAACAAAAGCAGTGTCCGTGCATGCGCTTATCTAAAGCCGTTCGAGTAACTCTATAATTGTGACCTCGAACCAACACTCCCACAAAACGCTTACAGTCGCGATGCCATTAAAATTTATGAATGTGACGTCCTTTTTTTTTTAATGGACATACTGCACAATGGGACAGATTGACTTTTTATTCGCGGTTGGGCGTATTCGCATACTCTGCGGTATGTTAGCCGGAACGCTGGTAGATTTCGATGCGCCGTGTGTTTTGTGTATTACTTAATGCCGTAGTGTCGAACAGTTACCTTTCATTCACGGCGCTACGAAGCGCACGCAATGTTTTTGCAAACCGTCACTCCCTCCGAGATCACTTTCACAATTTCATTGTGCTTGTTCGGTGCGCACTTGTACTGAGGAGTAAGCTGTTCCGAAATCTGTACATTTGATGTCGACTGTTGTTTGACGTGACAACGTCTAATAAATCGATGAACGCCGGCTGCACGCACGAAAAAGTGTCCCGATACGCACATTGCCCCATTACGCTGTGTCCCATTATGCTCTTTGTACGCTTGCGCAGCATCTATCTCTCTTCCACTCGATTGGCCTATGAATTTACTATTATATTAAATAGGTTAAGGCGGGCTTTTCAAAAGTAGCTTTTAAATTTAGTACTTTGACTAAACTATCATTTCATCAATGTTTTGTTATGACGTTGTCACGTTAAACTATCGTCTGTAAACCGACTTTACAGACAACCAATTTTTTGACGTGAATACGTCTTAAAAATTCCTCCCATAGTGGGAGGCAATTCAAAAAACGAATGATGACAAAATCGGGGGATAAAGTTTGATGTTGCAGCTACATATCTATCATCTCCATCCAAAATTTAATCACACCACTGGATGGCTAAATGATCAAAGAATTCGTTAAGCTAAGTGAGGACTGTGACGCATCGCGCGCGGTGGAGGGGGGAGCGCCGCCATTTTGAGGTAATTTTGCTGCGTTTCGAGATTTCCATTTAGTATAATTTTTTGACTCGGAGAAGCTACGACGTTCGTTTGAGTTTCAATCGTCAGCTCGCGCCAAAATATGTCGACTGCATATAAAAAACATTACAAAAATATATAAAAATACAAAAAATATTAAATATATAATTCGACCATTTGGTGGAATAAAACCCCCAAAATAGATTACAATTTATTTGAAATCTTGAAAAGAAATTCTAGATGGATTGCAGGAAGGACCAAAATTCTACACACAATATTTGTTTTATTCATTCAACGTTGTAAAGAAGACACGAACGGTTTTGACACGCAGAAAATGTCGTTACATCTGTGATTGTGGAACGGAACCCTTCTGTGAAGTGCAGTTGAAATTGTCGGGTAGTCGAATAGATGGTATACACACAAAGGGCATATCGCAGCAGGTTACAGGTTGTGGTGCGTGGTGCCAACCGACCTCTGACGTCATAGCGGCCATATTGGTGTCAAATTTCCTCAAAATTCCTCAAAAATGACAAAAAAAATTCCTCAAACTGCCTAGAACTTTCCCTGGTTTAAAGCAAAAATTTCTGTTTTGAGGGAAGATTTTCCATCTTTTTTTTTTTTTTTCGTTCAAAAGAATACCGAGGCTTAATTTTTCTCACGGAGACTTCATTTTCCTCTGAGAGACTTACATTCCTCATAATGCCAAAGAAACCAAGCCTCCGGGTCATTACTCCGACATTTACCAAACTCGAAATTCTTTAATTTTTGGAACAAACAATTCCGAAAATATCCCAAATTATTATATATATATATATATATATTAAAAAAATTGCTCACTTCAAATGTTTAGTTACTCGATCCATTTCAGTCCTCGTTTCGATTCCCGGCGAGGAGAGTGAAAATGTAGTTTATTAATAAAAAAAGAAATATTCTTGAATAAATTTTAAATAAAATTAGAAAAAAAAAATCCTGCTTACGTGAGAAGGCCCGTGGAATCCCCAAGGCCGCTCAGCGATAGATAACGGCGCCGAGGCCCCGATACTGAGTGAGCCGGGGAGGGGGGGGGGTGGTTAGCGACGACCCTATCCTCCTATCGGCACGAGATACCCCAATCAGGATGTCACGCGACCTTGCACGACGGTTACAGGAGTTACGCAAATGTGTTTCCAAACTTTCGTTCGGCATACTCCTACCTGTCCTCCCAAATGTGCGCCATTTAAAGGTAGATTGGGAGTCGCCATACAGATCCATTTTTGTTTAGAAGTGATAACGTCTTATAAATCGATGAACGTCGGCTGCACGCACGGAAAAAGCCTGAATCATTGTCACGTTCCGTCTTAGCCGAGCGTGCAAGAACCGGCCAACCACCGTGCGAGAAAATCTTCTATAATATCAAATAGGTTAAGGCGGGCTTTTTAAAAGCAGCAATTTAAAAATTTTGATTTATTTCTCCAATTCCGTCATTTCAAGTTAACAATTTATTGACATTGATTTGATTTCAGTTTATTTGTATAACTAATTTTTCGTGATTATATTTAAACAAATTATTTAAATTAAATTTGCAAAAAACTGTAAATAATATTTGAAATCTAAAAAGTATGTAATTTTTCATCAATGTTTTCTTATGACGTTATCACGTAAAATTATAGTCTGTAAACCGACTTTACAGCGACCCCCCCTTTTTTTTTTTAACATTCCAGAGCAAGCAATATTAAGACAGATCTGTCAAGGGATTTTCCCCCCCCCCCTCCTTTTGATCAGGAAGTTGTTGTAGCTTCAGCCATGGGTCAGAATAAGGCTACCACCTTGGCCCCCTGCCTCACTCGGCTAACCAGACAGTTGGCTGTGTTCCTTAGCCATTAGACCTTATCAGCACTGCTGGCGCCTACCCCGATCTCACATAGCACAGGAGTTACACAGATAACACCGACACTGTCTGGTATGAAACCTGGGCAGAGGGCCCCTACAACATGCCAACCTTGTTCATTGGATGTTGCAATGACCGCCTCGCGCTCCAGGAGCAGTTTAGGTCTGACCACGATTAAAACATCTTTCAAAAGAACATTTGTGTAGAGTGGGAATTAGAAAGAGGGAACAAATACAATTACAGCATACAATAACTTCTCCTACTCTGAGGCCAAAGTGATAGTTCCAGAAAGCCACGCGTTTTCATCCTCCAGACAGGGCTAACCAATAAGTTCAAAATTTTTCTCTTAACCCTACCGAGTTCCCTACATTGAATACAACAGTATTTCGCCCAAATAAATATCCGCCATAATTCTGATCAGTTTTATGCACAAATAGTTCAGTTTACACCATTACAGTCCAGAACCATAAAGGATGGCCATTCAGTTGCGGTTACAAATCCATGCCCCCTGTGGCAGATAAAAAAAAAATCTCCAGTACTTTAAGTTTAGGCATTTCTGTTCCCAATTCCTCCCACATACGCTATATCTTATTTCTGGTACGCTGTCTCAGACACTCACAGAACAGAATATATCCAACGCTACTCATTGAGGGAATAAAATATCCATATCTCAAACATATAAGAGTCTTCTCTTATCCAGATGAAATCATCCATAAAAAATTCCATTATTAAAGATCTGCATTCATCTGTAAATAAGAAAAAAACTTATTCCTCTATTAGATATAACAGAAATAACTTTAAACCACTTGATCATGGCTGATTAGATATAGGCCTAATTACATTTTTTATTTACTAGTTCTTCCTTCATAGAAATTATACATGATCAAATAACAGAACTTATTAAATTATTATGTTCTAACGGATTGTGCTATCTCTGCAAACTAATAGATATTCCTTAATTCATTATTTAAGTTAAAAATATAGATGCACTTTTTCTTTCGGAATCTGGGTTACATATCACAAGTCATATCAGATTACCTGCATACAAAAACTCTTTTTCTATGACTTCAAGGAAAGTTACAGCATATCTAGTACATTAATCCTACAAATGTGTCGATATTATGGTGATCAGCTCTCATAATATTGCATCGTTTTCGTACAAACGTATGGAGTATAGATTCATGACTCTGTGACAACATTAGATTAAACTACGATAGAAAATCTGAACCGAAATCGCACCGTGTAATACAAGGGAATTTGAGTTTCGCGTGCGTTCTTCAGGCTGAGCCACTAGGTTCGTTGTAGTCGTGTGTCGTCATCATCCATGTTAAAAGGACTGAGTTCCCTAAATTGTTCTACTAACTAAACCCGTCCACGCTTCGCTGTGGCTCAGTCTGAAATGAAATAAAAAGGAAAGTAAATCAAAGTATTCTAGCGAAAAGTACGAAAAGTGCTAAGTTTCTAGAATTCAAGATGGCGACCATAACGAAAATGACGTTTATAGAATCCAAGATAGCGACCGTAAAGAAAAGGGCAAAAATTTTAGAATCAAAAATGGCGTCCGTCACGAAAAGTGCAACGTTTGTGGAGTGGGGAGTTCGATTCAAAGATGACGGAATGTTCTGGAATTAAAAATGTCGGGATCTAAGATGACCACCGGGGCCAAGGTCAAGGTCAAAGACAATTTCTTACAAGATGGCCGCCGTGACGTCACAATCCAAGATGGCGGTAGTTACCTCCGACACCTCCTTACTTGTTTTAAAGATATCATTAAAAATATATTTAATTAAAAATAAATTATTATATGAAATTTAATAGTCTATAAATATTAAATAAAAACCTAAATATTTAATGTTCAGTATCTTAAAGCAAAATTATTACCTAAAGTTCTACTTGAATGTTGGAGTTCTAGATGTTTACTGTTCTCTGAGATTTTATTTAAGTGAGACAGTGAATTTTCTTTAAATATTCAGTTGTGGAGAAAAATTCTACAAACAATTATATAATGGCTGTACTGCACCCATTACTACACAAAATCCTGGCTACGACCTTGCTGTATGCTCTTATACGTGAACCCCAACTTTTTTTTTTTCCCCCCCCCATATTTGCGTGCCCTACAAATTTCCTATCCTTTCTATCCGTGAAGTTTGACTTCTGACACACGTGGCAGCGACACTGTAATTTTTTGACGTGATAACGTCTAATAAATCGATGAACGCCGGCTGCACGCACGAAAAAGGATGACTCATTGTTTGTTCTCTTACGCTCATTGTCCCGTTACGCTCATACGCTTGCGCCCCATCTATCTCTCCTCCATTCGATTGGAACAACCATCGATTTGACTTTTTCGAAGCACATTAAACTTGAAACACTCCCATTCGTTTCCTACTTTTCCTATCATCGTCCTATCCTTAACAGAATAACCAAGATATGAAGAAGTTAAATAACAAAAATGTATAAAAGTTATAGTTAAAATAATCTCTTCGTTAAAGTAATAAACATATTTGAATTAATGAGTGCAAATAAAAGTAAATTTATCAATTAAATTGTAGATTTCATTTCAATCCTTCTTTGTATCCATACAAAATATAGTTTAAAAAACTAAAGAAACATGCTTTTAAAGATTATCAAACTAAAAAGTAAAAAATAATTTTAAAATTAAATTTATGACAATAGTATATAAGCAATACTAGTATAAATGAGAAAAAAGCTTGAGGCGCTTTGTGCCATATTTTTTGAATATTAAGCGCCCCATGCTTTTTTCTCATTTATACTAGTATTGCTTATATACTATTGTCATAAATTTAATTTTAAAATTATTTTTTACTTTTTAGTTTGATAATCTTTAAAAGCATGTTTCTTTAGTTTTTTAAACTATATTTATTTTTAACTTTTTAGTTTGATATTCTTTAAAAGCATGTTTTTTTAGTTTTTAAAACTATATTTATGTATAATTATCATAGGGAAATGAGTTACCGACACTACCTATTACCATCTGAGATAACTATTTGGAGTTGCAACGTCACAAAGAAATGGTAAAGTATCTACGAATCATTTTCAGTTAGATGTATGGATATAATATTAGAATTTACCGGGGAAAAAAAACATTTTTTTTTCGGCGTGGCCGGGAGTAGAACCCAAGATCGCTGAATCCGAAAGCTGACGTCACAGAAGTCGCGCGCCTTAGACCGCTCGGCTAACGAACGTAATGAAATGGTTGGGACATTTTACAGTGATGAGTCACTCACTCTTAGTCGAAAGAGTTACAGACGGACAGACAGAGTTACAGACGGACAGACAAACATACAGGTGAAGCTAATATAAAGCATGTAAAAATAGTGATAATTCAATAAAAATGATTTAATTTTATTCATAAAAGTATGCAATCATTTCATCAGTGTTTTGTTATGACGTTGTCACGTTAAACTATCGTCCGTAAACCGACTTTACAGACAACCAAATTTTTTTTGTAGATGAAACTGCAAAACCTGTATAAAATTACAGATATTGGTAAATTTGTACATTTACATGTAAGAGTATAGCTACAAAAAAAATGTTCACAGTAATACTGGGTTCGGATTCTTACCCGGGCATTTATACTTTGTGTTGTTCCAGTACCTCCAATAGTTAAAGTTTTTTTTTTTTAAATTGTTCCCTGAATAGCTATCCAGTATGAACTGCGCACATAATAAGCATAATATAACTGAATAAAGGAAAATGATTGAACATGCGATTAGCTCTTCCATGGTTTCAAAAAATTATGCTTGAATGAAACATCAATCAAAATGAAATTAAAATCCACGCGCCATATTTTCGTAAGAAATTCTCAGTACTATCTCGAAAGACGTATTTCATATACACGCAAGAAATAATAACCATAGCCATGTGTAGTACAATGTTACAATATCTATCTTGTAGTATTAAATAACTATTTCTTGGGAACTGGTTTCCAAAGGAAACGTTTGTAAAATGACATTTTTTTTTGCGCATGATCAATTTTTTTTATATACTTTCAAAGAGTATCACTAAAAAATCTTTTGTCGGAAAGGTTTTTTTTCCCAGTGTGTGTGTATCGATCCAAGGAAGCCTCCAATCGTGTTTTATTCAGTTTTAAATTAATCTTTGTGTGTAGCCTTTGTCATCGCATTACTTGAATGTTTGCATATAATCTGTGAATATGTGAAAAATAGGTTTCCCCACAACCTTAAAAATTTGAGATTTTAGGGGTTTGGGAAATCCTAAAATCCACGATTACCGAGCTCTTATTTCTTGCTAGGGTTGACATAAAAATTAGACCTTTATAATAATAATAATATTAATAAAAAACCTTTTTCAATGAATACGTATGAAATTTATGAAAGATTTCATAGACAATTAACGATGGTTGAAATAAACATTTATTTAAATTGTAATGAGCAAATACACGTAATTATGGAAGCAGAATAATTTAGGATACTACAACCCTTAAAGGAAACCACCCCTTTGACGTGGGTTGGAGCGACGAACCAACGTGACGTCAGTATTTTTGTCCAGCCAATTAGGGCTGCAAGAACATTGAAGAAAAAATTGGGGGGGGGGGGGGGGTTTGAAGAACATACGAAAAGAATGGCGCAGTTTGACCTACTACCGGGTCATCCTTCACCTTTCCCTTCTCCCCTTCCTGCCACCCTTACTCTTCTTTATCGACGCCATTTTGTTCTTCTGGCGTTACCAGGTCGCGCGCTGACGCGTCGCCAGGGAATACGCTTCCCTTCCGCGGGACTATTTTTCATCCGGACCCATATTCTTACGCCGCCCCAAGGACACACAGGAAAAAAAGAAAAGCCAGTCACGGGGACTATACTGTATGACACCTCTGGTCATAGCTGAAACTCTATCACCTTCCTGATCAAAAAGAGGGGAGTAATCCCGTGACAGTTTGGTCTAAACTTTTCTTGCTCTGGAAGTCTTCAAACTGTTCTGTAAGCCGACCCCCACTCTACCCTTATGGGCGCATATTTGGAATGAGTGGTGGAGGTGTCGACCTCGAGTCTGAAAACAGTGTCGACAGAAGTGATAACTTAAAAACTTAATTTTTAAATGTGTAATACAACATCATTTCTACGTCAAATGTACGCAAGAAAATGATTCTGGTGTCAAATCAGTGTGATGTCAGCATGACATCATTTATCCCCACATCTTTTTTTTTTTGTCGCGACACATGTCAGTGGTACGTCAGAATAATTACGTAATAATTCATTACCTGGCTATGACTTAACCAGTGATGTCAGACCTAGGTCATGTGTTCGCTGGGAAATGCACGGTATACGCAAATTAAATTAGACATCCTCCACGTTTAATCCATTTGTTTCATTCTCATATCACCAATCTCATCGTCTCCAAAGGCATCGATGTCAAAAATACGTAATTCATTCGTTCAGAAATCTAGTGAATGTGTAGTATGCTACCATTAACCTACATGTTAACATCATCCGTTTAGAACACCGGTATAACACTGGACACGAAAATGGATAAAATTCTTAATAAGTAAACAGTAGGAATATAAATTTATATTTGGGTTTAAAAAATGATTAGAATTTTCTGGATAAAAAACTGTTAAAACATATATAACAAAATGCTAAGTTTTATTAATCGATAATCCATTCTTTCAAATGCATTTGTCGATATGATGTGGTTAAGGGCCTAAGTGAGTGCGATACCCTTCTAGGCCTAGGGACCAAATTCGTGATATCATTCC
Organism: Bacillus rossius redtenbacheri; assembly: GCF_032445375.1. Taxonomy (NCBI): domain Eukaryota; kingdom Metazoa; phylum Arthropoda; class Insecta; order Phasmatodea; family Bacillidae; genus Bacillus; species Bacillus rossius. The sequence goes on from NC_086344.1 coordinate 30,953,158, forward strand.
AACAGCATGAAAAAAGCACAGTCACACAAGAACTGTGCGGGAATTGAATATTTATTCGCACACAACTCAGCAATACTAAACATCACATACAGTTGGTACCTCCAGACAGTGTGGTTCACAGGTGAACGTACCACAAGGAGCAAGTCTACGAGCGCCTACAGTACGTATCCCAGATACTAAGTCACTGCGACCGTGCCTCCACGGCGCAAGTCGACGCACGCCTGCAGTACGTAACCCAGTCAGTGCGGTTCACTGCGGACCGTGACGCAAGGAGCAAGTGAACGAGCGCCTACAGTACAAATCCCAGGTAGTAAGAGTCACTGCGACACTGCCTCCACGGCGCAAGTCGGTGCGCGCCTGCAGTACGTGCCCCATTCTCTCCAAGAGTGTGCAGGATGTTACCGTACAGTTGCGAAGCACTTGCTACCGTGTTTACCCTTTTCCAACATCAGTTCGTTTGTGACCGCAAGAACGAAACGAGCTCTCTCGGAAGAGGACTGAGTACGTGTCGACATAATCCGCAAGGTAGGAATTTTCAATTGTTAATTTTTAATTACCTTAATGAGTTTACTACAGCATTTTTTTGACGTGACAACATCTAATAATTCGATGAACGCCATCTGCACGCACGAAATAGTGTCCCGTTACGCACATTGTTCCGTTACGCTGTGTCCCGTTACGATCATTGTTCCGTTACGCTATGTTCCATTACGCTGTCGGCGAGTGCAGTAATAATAGGTTATGTTACAATTGACTAAAAAATTATGGTGATTCATATAATTGATGATAGATATTTGATTACATTTTATTTATATGAAAACCTGTTCATAATTATATTTAAACTTTATAGCTAAACGCCAGTTTTTAAAGTTAGTTACAAGCCATCTACACGTGAACTGTTTCGACGACTGTTTATAAAGTGAAGTGAAAAGTTAATGTGGTTTTCATTGCTTATTACAACAACAATTTCGGAAATAAAGGTTAATTATTCTTGCATTTTAAAAATCTGATTACCAGTATAATTTCAAGTATTTATTCTTTTATTATTAAAATAAAAATGATACAATATTATTCTTAAAAGTATGCAATCATTTCATCAATGCTTTGTTTTGACGTTGTCACGTTAAACTATCGTCCGTAAACCGACTTTACAGACAACCAATTTTTTTCTTACAAATGTTTTTATTTGTGCACGTTCAGATATACGGCACACATCCAACCTAAAATCCAATTCTTCCTACACTTTGGTAAATCACGTCCGGAGTAATTCAGTTCTGTATCTCAACTCTGGAAAAATCATTAGGTAGTGGCGTAACGTAGACACGATCTTTTACAAAGCCCCAAAGATAAAAATAATTGCCTGGCGTTATGTCAGGTGAAAGTGGAGGCCAACGAAAAATAACTATGTCGTCTCGAACTGCCTGTACAATCGGCTGATGTTTATGCCACACGGGGGATCACAATTAAACTTGAAACGAAAACCCTTGTTAAGCAAAAATTACAGATTTACTCTTAGCAAATTGCAGAACACAAAAACTATTTACGCCCAGGAGAAAAAAAAAATAGTGCGTGGAGTCCCTCCGTGCGGAAGAAGTGAAACTTCGTAAAGTGGAAATGAAAATAGGAAGGGGTAGAAATTGATTTTTTAGTGTAATATTGTTTCTTTAACACAAACTTTATTAACATTGCTTACAATGCATAGCAAGAATACCACGCGCGCATGTGCTTGGGATCTACCGACTCACTCTCTTTCTTTCTCCTACTTTCTACCTTGGTGTATCTTTCTTTCTCTCTCCCTCTTGCGTTGGAATATTGGACGCTACTCGTTGCTAACGCTCGCGCTGGCCTGTAACAGGTATACTACGCGCATGCGTTCGAGTGCCACGCATTCACTCTCGCTCTGTCTCTTTATATTCCCCCCTCCCCAGGAGCGTTGAACGTTTAACGCAACAGTGCTCTCATACCCCTTCCATGGTAGCGTTAAACGTTTAACGCAACCTTGTTGAAAGTCGCATTATAAGTTTCACTAAACAAAAAAACAAAAGCAGTGTCCGTGCATGCGCTTATCTAAAGCCGTTCGAGTAACTCTATAATTGTGACCTCGAACCAACACTCCCACAAAACGCTTACAGTCGCGATGCCATTAAAATTTATGAATGTGACGTCCTTTTTTTTTTAATGGACATACTGCACAATGGGACAGATTGACTTTTTATTCGCGGTTGGGCGTATTCGCATACTCTGCGGTATGTTAGCCGGAACGCTGGTAGATTTCGATGCGCCGTGTGTTTTGTGTATTACTTAATGCCGTAGTGTCGAACAGTTACCTTTCATTCACGGCGCTACGAAGCGCACGCAATGTTTTTGCAAACCGTCACTCCCTCCGAGATCACTTTCACAATTTCATTGTGCTTGTTCGGTGCGCACTTGTACTGAGGAGTAAGCTGTTCCGAAATCTGTACATTTGATGTCCACTGTTGTTTGACGTGACAACGTCTAATAAATCGATGAACGCCGGCTGCACGCACGAAAAAGTGTCCCGATACGCACATTGCCCCGTTACGCTGTGTCCCATTATGCTCATTGTACGCTTGCGCAGCATCTATCTCTCTTCCACTCGATTGGCCTATGAATTTACTATTATATTAAATAGGTTAAGGCGGGCTTTTCAAAAGTAGCTTTTAAATTTAGTACTTTGACTAAACTATCATTTCATCAATGTTTTGTTATGACGTTGTCACGTTAAACTATCGTCTGTAAACCGACTTTACAGACAACCAATTTTTTGACGTGAATACGTCTTAAAAATTCCTCCCATAGTGGGAGGCAATTCAAAAAACGAATGATGACAAAATCGGGGGATAAAGTTTGATGTTGCAGCTACATATCTATCATCTCCATCCAAAATTTAATCACACCACTGGATGGCTAAATGATCAAAGAATTCGTTAAGCTAAGTGAGGACTGTGACGCATCGCGCGCGGTGGAGGGGGGAGCGCCGCCATTTTGAGGTAATTTTGCTGCGTTTCGAGATTTCCATTTAGTATAATTTTTTGACTCGGAGAAGCTACGACGTTCGTTTGAGTTTCAATCGTCAGCTCGCGCCAAAATATGTCGACTGCATATAAAAAACATTACAAAAATATATAAAAATACAAAAAATATTAAATATATAATTCGACCATTTGGTGGAATAAAACCCCCAAAATAGATTACAATTTATTTGAAATCTTGAAAAGAAATTCTAGATGGATTGCAGGAAGGACCAAAATTCTACACACAATATTTGTTTTATTCATTCAACGTTGTAAAGAAGACACGAACGGTTTTGACACGCAGAAAATGTCGTTACATCTGTGATTGTGGAACGGAACCCTTCTGTGAAGTGCAGTTGAAATTGTCGGGTAGTCGAATAGATGGTATACACACAAAGGGCATATCGCAGCAGGTTACAGGTTGTGGTGCGTGGTGCCAACCGACCTCTGACGTCATAGCGGCCATATTGGTGTCAAATTTCCTCAAAATTCCTCAAAAATGACAAAAAAAATTCCTCAAACTGCCTAGAACTTTCCCTGGTTTAAAGCAAAAATTTCTGTTTTGAGGGAAGATTTTCCATCTTTTTTTTTTTTTTTCGTTCAAAAGAATACCGAGGCTTAATTTTTCTCACGGAGACTTCATTTTCCTCTGAGAGACTTACATTCCTCATAATGCCAAAGAAACCAAGCCTCCGGGTCATTACTCCGACATTTACCAAACTCGAAATTCTTTAATTTTTGGAACAAACAATTCCGAAAATATCCCAAATTATTATATATATATATATATATATTAAAAAAATTGCTCACTTCAAATGTTTAGTTACTCGATCCATTTCAGTCCTCGTTTCGATTCCCGGCGAGGAGAGTGAAAATGTAGTTTATTAATAAAAAAAGAAATATTCTTGAATAAATTTTAAATAAAATTAGAAAAAAAAAATCCTGCTTACGTGAGAAGGCCCGTGGAATCCCCAAGGCCGCTCAGCGATAGATAACGGCGCCGAGGCCCCGATACTGAGTGAGCCGGGGAGGGGGGGGGGTGGTTAGCGACGACCCTATCCTCCTATCGGCACGAGATACCCCAATCAGGATGTCACGCGACCTTGCACGACGGTTACAGGAGTTACGCAAATGTGTTTCCAAACTTTCGTTCGGCATACTCCTACCTGTCCTCCCAAATGTGCGCCATTTAAAGGTAGATTGGGAGTCGCCATACAGATCCATTTTTGTTTAGAAGTGATAACGTCTTATAAATCGATGAACGTCGGCTGCACGCACGGAAAAAGCCTGAATCATTGTCACGTTCCGTCTTAGCCGAGCGTGCAAGAACCGGCCAACCACCGTGCGAGAAAATCTTCTATAATATCAAATAGGTTAAGGCGGGCTTTTTAAAAGCAGCAATTTAAAAATTTTGATTTATTTCTCCAATTCCGTCATTTCAAGTTAACAATTTATTGACATTGATTTGATTTCAGTTTATTTGTATAACTAATTTTTCGTGATTATATTTAAACAAATTATTTAAATTAAATTTGCAAAAAACTGTAAATAATATTTGAAATCTAAAAAGTATGTAATTTTTCATCAATGTTTTCTTATGACGTTATCACGTAAAATTATAGTCTGTAAACCGACTTTACAGCGACCCCCCCTTTTTTTTTTTAACATTCCAGAGCAAGCAATATTAAGACAGATCTGTCAAGGGATTTTCCCCCCCCCCCTCCTTTTGATCAGGAAGTTGTTGTAGCTTCAGCCATGGGTCAGAATAAGGCTACCACCTTGGCCCCCTGCCTCACTCGGCTAACCAGACAGTTGGCTGTGTTCCTTAGCCATTAGACCTTATCAGCACTGCTGGCGCCTACCCCGATCTCACATAGCACAGGAGTTACACAGATAACACCGACACTGTCTGGTATGAAACCTGGGCAGAGGGCCCCTACAACATGCCAACCTTGTTCATTGGATGTTGCAATGACCGCCTCGCGCTCCAGGAGCAGTTTAGGTCTGACCACGATTAAAACATCTTTCAAAAGAACATTTGTGTAGAGTGGGAATTAGAAAGAGGGAACAAATACAATTACAGCATACAATAACTTCTCCTACTCTGAGGCCAAAGTGATAGTTCCAGAAAGCCACGCGTTTTCATCCTCCAGACAGGGCTAACCAATAAGTTCAAAATTTTTCTCTTAACCCTACCGAGTTCCCTACATTGAATACAACAGTATTTCGCCCAAATAAATATCCGCCATAATTCTGATCAGTTTTATGCACAAATAGTTCAGTTTACACCATTACAGTCCAGAACCATAAAGGATGGCCATTCAGTTGCGGTTACAAATCCATGCCCCCTGTGGCAGATAAAAAAAAAATCTCCAGTACTTTAAGTTTAGGCATTTCTGTTCCCAATTCCTCCCACATACGCTATATCTTATTTCTGGTACGCTGTCTCAGACACTCACAGAACAGAATATATCCAACGCTACTCATTGAGGGAATAAAATATCCATATCTCAAACATATAAGAGTCTTCTCTTATCCAGATGAAATCATCCATAAAAAATTCCATTATTAAAGATCTGCATTCATCTGTAAATAAGAAAAAAACTTATTCCTCTATTAGATATAACAGAAATAACTTTAAACCACTTGATCATGGCTGATTAGATATAGGCCTAATTACATTTTTTATTTACTAGTTCTTCCTTCATAGAAATTATACATGATCAAATAACAGAACTTATTAAATTATTATGTTCTAACGGATTGTGCTATCTCTGCAAACTAATAGATATTCCTTAATTCATTATTTAAGTTAAAAATATAGATGCACTTTTTCTTTCGGAATCTGGGTTACATATCACAAGTCATATCAGATTACCTGCATACAAAAACTCTTTTTCTATGACTTCAAGGAAAGTTACAGCATATCTAGTACATTAATCCTACAAATGTGTCGATATTATGGTGATCAGCTCTCATAATATTGCATCGTTTTCGTACAAACGTATGGAGTATAGATTCATGACTCTGTGACAACATTAGATTAAACTACGATAGAAAATCTGAACCGAAATCGCACCGTGTAATACAAGGGAATTTGAGTTTCGCGTGCGTTCTTCAGGCTGAGCCACTAGGTTCGTTGTAGTCGTGTGTCGTCATCATCCATGTTAAAAGGACTGAGTTCCCTAAATTGTTCTACTAACTAAACCCGTCCACGCTTCGCTGTGGCTCAGTCTGAAATGAAATAAAAAGGAAAGTAAATCAAAGTATTCTAGCGAAAAGTACGAAAAGTGCTAAGTTTCTAGAATTCAAGATGGCGACCATAACGAAAATGACGTTTATAGAATCCAAGATAGCGACCGTAAAGAAAAGGGCAAAAATTTTAGAATCAAAAATGGCGTCCGTCACGAAAAGTGCAACGTTTGTGGAGTGGGGAGTTCGATTCAAAGTTGACGGAATGTTCTGGAATTAAAAATGTCGGGATCTAAGATGACCACCGGGGCCAAGGTCAAGGTCAAAGACAATTTCTTACAAGATGGCCGCCGTGACGTCACAATCCAAGATGGCGGTAGTTACCTCCGACACCTCCTTACTTGTTTTAAAGATATCATTAAAAATATATTTAATTAAAAATAAATTATTATATGAAATTTAATAGTCTATAAATATTAAATAAAAACCTAAATATTTAATGTTCAGTATCTTAAAGCAAAATTATTACCTAAAGTTCTACTTGAATGTTGGAGTTCTAGATGTTTACTGTTCTCTGAGATTTTATTTAAGTGAGACAGTGAATTTTCTTTAAATATTCAGTTGTGGAGAAAAATTCTACAAACAATTATATAATGGCTGTACTGCACCCATTACTACACAAAATCCTGGCTACGACCTTGCTGTATGCTCTTATACGTGAACCCCAACTTTTTTTTTTTCCCCCCCCCATATTTGCGTGCCCTACAAATTTCCTATCCTTTCTATCCGTGAAGTTTGACTTCTGACACACGTGGCAGCGACACTGTAATTTTTTGACGTGATAACGTCTAATAAATCGATGAACGCCGGCTGCACGCACGAAAAAGGATGACTCATTGTTTGTTCTCTTACGCTCATTGTCCCGTTACGCTCATACGCTTGCGCCCCATCTATCTCTCCTCCATTCGATTGGAACAACCATCGATTTGACTTTTTCGAAGCACATTAAACTTGAAACACTCCCATTCGTTTCCTACTTTTCCTATCATCGTCCTATCCTTAACAGAATAACCAAGATATGAAGAAGTTAAATAACAAAAATGTATAAAAGTTATAGTTAAAATAATCTCTTCGTTAAAGTAATAAACATATTTGAATTAATGAGTGCAAATAAAAGTAAATTTATCAATTAAATTGTAGATTTCATTTCAATCCTTCTTTGTATCCATACAAAATATAGTTTAAAAAACTAAAGAAACATGCTTTTAAAGATTATCAAACTAAAAAGTAAAAAATAATTTTAAAATTAAATTTATGACAATAGTATATAAGCAATACTAGTATAAATGAGAAAAAAGCTTGAGGCGCTTTGTGCCATATTTTTTGAATATTAAGCGCCCCATGCTTTTTTCTCATTTATACTAGTATTGCTTATATACTATTGTCATAAATTTAATTTTAAAATTATTTTTTACTTTTTAGTTTGATAATCTTTAAAAGCATGTTTCTTTAGTTTTTTAAACTATATTTATTTTTAACTTTTTAGTTTGATATTCTTTAAAAGCATGTTTTTTTAGTTTTTAAAACTATATTTATGTATAATTATCATAGGGAAATGAGTTACCGACACTACCTATTACCATCTGAGATAACTATTTGGAGTTGCAACGTCACAAAGAAATGGTAAAGTATCTACGAATCATTTTCAGTTAGATGTATGGATATAATATTAGAATTTACCGGGGAAAAAAAACATTTTTTTTCGGCGTGGCCGGGAGTAGAACCCAAGATCGCTGAATCCGAAAGCTGACGTCACAGAAGTCGCGCGCCTTAGACCGCTCGGCTAACGAACGTAATGAAATGGTTGGGACATTTTACAGTGATGAGTCACTCACTCTTAGTCGAAAGAGTTACAGACGGACAGACAGAGTTACAGACGGACAGACAAACATACAGGTGAAGCTAATATAAAGCATGTAAAAATAGTGATAATTCAATAAAAATGATTTAATTTTATTCATAAAAGTATGCAATCATTTCATCAGTGTTTTGTTATGACGTTGTCACGTTAAACTATCGTCCGTAAACCGACTTTACAGACAACCAAATTTTTTTTGTAGATGAAACTGCAAAACCTGTATAAAATTACAGATATTGGTAAATTTGTACATTTACATGTAAGAGTATAGCTACAAAAAAAATGTTCACAGTAATACTGGGTTCGGATTCTTACCCGGGCATTTATACTTTGTGTTGTTCCAGTACCTCCAATAGTTAAAGTTTTTTTTTTTTAAATTGTTCCCTGAATAGCTATCCAGTATGAACTGCGCACATAATAAGCATAATATAACTGAATAAAGGAAAATGATTGAACATGCGATTAGCTCTTCCATGGTTTCAAAAAATTATGCTTGAATGAAACATCAATCAAAATGAAATTAAAATCCACGCGCCATATTTTCGTAAGAAATTCTCAGTACTATCTCGAAAGACGTATTTCATATACACGCAAGAAATAATAACCATAGCCATGTGTAGTACAATGTTACAATATCTATCTTGTAGTATTAAATAACTATTTCTTGGGAACTGGTTTCCAAAGGAAACGTTTGTAAAATGACATTTTTTTTTGCGCATGATCAATTTTTTTTATATACTTTCAAAGAGTATCACTAAAAAATCTTTTGTCGGAAAGGTTTTTTTTCCCAGTGTGTGTGTATCGATCCAAGGAAGCCTCCAATCGTGTTTTATTCAGTTTTAAATTAATCTTTGTGTGTAGCCTTTGTCATCGCATTACTTGAATGTTTGCATATAATCTGTGAATATGTGAAAAATAGGTTTCCCCACAACCTTAAAAATTTGAGATTTTAGGGGTTTGGGAAATCCTAAAATCCACGATTACCGAGCTCTTATTTCTTGCTAGGGTTGACATAAAAATTAGACCTTTATAATAATAATAATATTAATAAAAAACCTTTTTCAATGAATACGTATGAAATTTATGAAAGATTTCATAGACAATTAACGATGGTTGAAATAAACATTTATTTAAATTGTAATGAGCAAATACACGTAATTATGGAAGCAGAATAATTTAGGATACTACAACCCTTAAAGGAAACCACCCCTTTGACGTGGGTTGGAGCGACGAACCAACGTGACGTCAGTATTTTTGTCCAGCCAATTAGGGCTGCAAGAACATTGAAGAAAAAATTGGGGGGGGGGGGGGGGGTTTGAAGAACATACGAAAAGAATGGCGCAGTTTGACCTACTACCGGGTCATCCTTCACCTTTCCCTTCTCCCCTTCCTGCCACCCTTACTCTTCTTTATCGACGCCATTTTGTTCTTCTGGCGTTACCAGGTCGCGCGCTGACGCGTCGCCAGGGAATACGCTTCCCTTCCGCGGGACTATTTTTCATCCGGACCCATATTCTTACGCCGCCCCAAGGACACACAGGAAAAAAAGAAAAGCCAGTCACGGGGACTATACTGTATGACACCTCTGGTCATAGCTGAAACTCTATCACCTTCCTGATCAAAAAGAGGGGAGTAATCCCGTGACAGTTTGGTCTAAACTTTTCTTGCTCTGGAAGTCTTCAAACTGTTCTGTAAGCCGACCCCCACTCTACCCTTATGGGCGCATATTTGGAATGAGTGGTGGAGGTGTCGACCTCGAGTCAGAAAACAGTGTCGACAGAAGTGATAACTTAAAAACTTAATTTTTAAATGTGTAATACAACATCATTTCTACGTCAAATGTACGCAAGAAAATGATTCTGGTGTCAAATCAGTGTGATGTCAGCATGACATCATTTATCCCCACATCTTTTTTTTTTTGTCGCGACACATGTCAGTGGTACGTCAGAATAATTACGTAATAATTCATTACCTGGCTATGACTTAACCAGTGATGTCAGACCTAGGTCATGTGTTCGCTGGGAAATGCACGGTATACGCAAATTAAATTAGACATCCTCCACGTTTAATCCATTTGTTTCATTCTCATATCACCAATCTCATCGTCTCCAAAGGCATCGATGTCAAAAATACGTAATTCATTCGTTCAGAAATCTAGTGAATGTGTAGTATGCTACCATTAACCTACATGTTAACATCATCCGTTTAGAACACCGGTATAACACTGGACACGAAAATGGATAAAATTCTTAATAAGTAAACAGTAGGAATATAAATTTATATTTGGGTTTAAAAAATGATTAGAATTTTCTGGATAAAAAACTGTTAAAACATATATAACAAAATGCTAAGTTTTATTAATCGATAATCCATTCTTTCAAATGCATTTGTCGATATGATGTGGTTAAGGGCCTAAGTGAGTGCGATACCCTTCTAGGCCTAGGGACCAAATTCGTGATATCATTCCAACAGCATGAAAAAAGCACAGTCACACAAGAACTGTGCGGGAATTGAATATTTATTCGCACACAACTCAGCAATACTAAACATCACATACAGTTGGTACCTCCAGACAGTGTGGTTCACAGGTGAACGTACCACAAGGAGCAAGTCTACGAGCGCCTACAGTACGTATCCCAGATACTAAGTCACTGCGACCGTGCCTCCACGGCGCAAGTCGACGCACGCCTGCAGTACGTAACCCAGTCAGTGCGGTTCACTGCGGACCGTGACGCAAGGAGCAAGTGAACGAGCGCCTACAGTACAAATCCCAGGTAGTAAGAGTCACTGCGACACTGCCTCCACGGCGCAAGTCGGTGCGCGCCTGCAGTACGTGCCCCATTCTCTCCAAGAGTGTGCAGGATGTTACCGTACAGTTGCGAAGCACTTGCTACCGTGTTTACCCTTTTCCAACATCAGTTCGTTTGTGACCGCAAGAACGAAACGAGCTCTCTCGGAAGAGGACTGAGTACGTGTCGACATAATCCGCAAGGTAGGAATTTTCAATTGTTAATTTTTAATTACCTTAATGAGTTTACTACAGCATTTTTTTGACGTGACAACATCTAATAATTCGATGAACGCCATCTGCACGCACGAAATAGTGTCCCGTTACGCACATTGTTCCGTTACGCTGTGTCCCGTTACGATCATTGTTCCGTTACGCTATGTTCCATTACGCTGTCGGCGAGTGCAGTAATAATAGGTTATGTTACAATTGACTAAAAAATTATGGTGATTCATATAATTGATGATAGATATTTGATTACATTTTATTTATATGAAAACCTGTTCATAATTATATTTAAACTTTATAGCTAAACGCCAGTTTTTAAAGTTAGTTACAAGCCATCTACACGTGAACTGTTTCGACGACTGTTTATAAAGTGAAGTGAAAAGTTAATGTGGTTTTCATTGCTTATTACAACAACAATTTCGGAAATAAAGGTTAATTATTCTTGCATTTTAAAAATCTGATTACCAGTATAATTTCAAGTATTTATTCTTTTATTATTAAAATAAAAATGATACAATATTATTCTTAAAAGTATGCAATCATTTCATCAATGCTTTGTTTTGACGTTGTCACGTTAAACTATCGTCCGTAAACCGACTTTACAGACAACCAATTTTTTTCTTACAAATGTTTTTATTTGTGCACGTTCAGATATACGGCACACATCCAACCTAAAGTCCAATTCTTCCTACACTTTGGTAAATCACGTCCGGAGTAATTCAGTTCTGTATCTCAACTCTGGAAAAATCATTAGGTAGTGGCGTAACGTAGACACGATCTTTTACAAAGCCCCAAAGATAAAAATAATTGCCTGGCGTTATGTCAGGTGAAAGTGGAGGCCAACGAAAAATAACTATGTCGTCTCGAACTGCCTGTACAATCGGCTGATGTTTATGCCACACGGGGGATCACAATTAAACTTGAAACGAAAACCCTTGTTAAGCAAAAATTACAGATTTACTCTTAGCAAATTGCAGAACACAAAAACTATTTACGCCCAGGAGAAAAAAAAAAATAGAGCGTGGAGTCCCTCCGCGCGGAAGTGAAACTTCGTAAAGTGGAAATGAAAATAGGAAGGGGTAGAAATTGATTTTTTAGTGTAATATTGTTTCTTTAACACAAACTTTATTAACATTGCCTACAATGCATAGCAAGAATACCACGCGCGCATGTGCTTGGGATCTACCGACTCACTCTCTTTCTTTCTCCTACTTTCTACCTTGGTGTATCTTTCTTTCTCTCTCCCTCTTGCGTTGGAATATTGGACGCTACTCGTTGCTAACGCTCGCGCTGGCCTGTAACAGGTATACTACGCGCATGCGTTCGAGTGCCACGCATTCACTCTCGCTCTGTCTCTTTATATTCCCCCCTCCCCAGGAGCGTTGAACGTTTAACGAAACAGTGCTTTCTCCATGGTAGCGTTAAACGTTCAACGCAACCTTGTTGGAAGTCGCATTAGAAGTTTCACTAAACAAAAAAACAAAAGCAGTGTCCGTGCATGCGCTTATCTAAAGCCGTTCGAGTAACTCTATAATTGTGACCTCGAACCAACACTCCCACAAAACGCTTACAGTCGCGATGCCATTAAAATGTATGAATGTGACGTCCTTTTTTTTTTAATGGACATACTGCACAATGGGACAGATTGACTTTTTATTCGCGGTTGGGCGTATTCGCATACTCTGCGGTATGTTAGCCGGAACGCTGGTAGATTTCGATGCGCCGTGTGTTTTGTGTATTACTTAATGCCGTAGTGTCGAACAGTTACCTTTCATTCACGGCGCTACGAAGCGCACGCAATGTTTTTGCAAACCGTCACTCCCTCCGAGATCACTTTCACAATTTCATTGTGCTTGTTCGGTGCGCACTTGTACTGAGGAGTAAGCTGTTCCGAAATCTGTACATTTGATGTCGACTGTTGTTTGACGTGACAACGTCTAATAAATCGATGAACGCCGGCTGCACGCACGAAAAAGTGTCCCGATACGCACATTGCCCCGTTACGCTGTGTCCCGTTATGCTCATTGTACGCTTGCGCAGCATCTATCTCTCTTCCACTCGATTGGCCTATGAATTTACTATTATATTAAATAGGTTAAGGCGGGCTTTTCAAAAGTAGCTTTTAAATTTAGTACTTTGACTAAACTATCATTTCATCAATGTTTTGTTATGACGTTGTCACGTTAAACTATCGTCTGTAAACCGACTTTACAGACAACCAATTTTTTGACGTGAATACGTCTTAAAAATTCCTCCCATAGTGGGAGGCAATTCAAAAAACGAATGATGACAAAATCGGGGGATAAAGTTTGATGTTGCAGCTACATATCTATCATCTCCATCCAAAATTTAATCACACCACTGGATGGCTAAATGATCAAAGAATTCGTTAAGCTAAGTGAGGACTGTGACGCATCGCGCGCGGTGGAGGGGGGAGCGCCGCCATTTTGAGGTAATTTTGCTGCGTTTCGAGATTTCCATTTAGTATAATTTTTTGACTCGGAGAAGCTACGACGTTCGTTTGAGTTTCAATCGTCAGCTCGCGCCAAAATATGTCGACTGCATATAAAAAACATTACAAAAATATATAAAAATACAAAAAATATTAAATATATAATTCGACCATTTGGTGGAATAAAACCCCCAAAATAGATCACAATTTATTTGAAATCTTGAAAAGAAATTCTAGATGGATTGCAGGAAGGACCAAAATTCTACACACAATATTTGTTTTATTAATTCAACGTTGTAAAGAAGACACGAACGGTTTTGACACGCAGAAAATGTCGTTACATCTGTGATTGTGGAACGGAACCCTTCTGTGAAGTGCAGTTGAAATTGTCGGGTAGTCGAATAGATGGTATACACACAAAGGGCATATCGCAGCAGGTTACAGGTTGTGGTGCGTGGTGCCAACCGACCTCTGACGTCATAGCGGCCATATTGGTGTCAAATTTCCTCAAAATTCCTCAAAAATGACCAAAAAAAATTCCTCAAACTGCCTAGAACTTTCCCTGGTTTAAAGCAAAAATTTCTGTTTTGAGGGAAGATTTTCCATCTTTTTTTTTTTTTTTTTTCGTTCAAAAGAATACCGAGGCTTAATTTTTCTCACGGAGACTTCATTTTCCTCTGAGAGACTTACATTCCTCATAATGCCAAAGAAACCAAGCCTCCGGGTCATTACTCCGACATTTACCAAACTCGAAATTATTTAATTTTTGGAACAAACAATTCCGAAAATATCCCGAATTATTATATATATATATATTAAAAAAATTGCTCACTTCAAATGTTTAGTTACTCGATCCATTTCAGTCCTCGTTTCGATTCCCGGCGAGGAGAGTGAAAATGTAGTTTATTAATAAAAAAAATAAATATTCTTGAATAAATTTTAAATAAAATTAGAAAAAAAAAATTCCTGCTTACGTGAGAAGGCCCGTGGAATCCCCAAGGCCGCTCAGCGATAGATAACGGCGCCGAGGCAGGACGATACTGAGTGAGCCGTGGAGGGGGGGGGGGGGGGGGGGTGGTTAGCGACGACCCTTGTAATCGCGTTGCATGTCTTGCGTCGGTGTGGAGGCCACGTGACGTCAGCGGCCGTGCGGGGTCGCCAGCCAGCCAGCTCCGAACCCTGACGCGCGTCGCGGTCCTGCCTGCGCTCGTAACAGTATTACAATTTATCTTCGAAATGTTCAACCGCGATAATCTTGGCGGTTCCTTACATATATAAATCTGAACTTAAATAACTTTATCCTGTCTTGAAATTTACCTTGGAATTTTGTGATTCTCTGAAGAAAAAAAAAAAGAAAAAAAAAACTGATGGTAACAAAACGTGTCTTCGTTTTGGTACCTAATAAGAACAATTTTTAATTCCTAAACATTTGATTACAAAAAAAAAATAATTTAATGTTTTTATATGGAGCCTTTGGTTAGCACTTATTTATTGGAGAAGGGAAAAACAAGAGGATTACTTATTTAAAAATAAATTTTTTCCAGGCAATTTAAAAAAAATATAATATTTAATCATGTTTTTGAATGAAGATTTTAAGGAACTACCGACTTCATGGTAGATGTGAACGGCCTCCTAAGAGGCGGAAGTTAAGTCGATCACGTATCGTTATAATTTTTTTTTCTGCCCGGGCTTGTTTTTCTAGAATTAATACTCTTTTTTTTTAATTTGATGTTCGGAAGAGATTTTTATAACTACTATTACTTTTTTTTTACTTCCACCTCGTACTTCCTGTTCCACATGTTACGGAAGTGGAACGCGGAGGAATATGGGCCTCTTGGCAACAATGCCTTCTCACTCCAACACCCCCCCCCCCTCCTCTTCCGAGCATGGGTGAAGGGGAGAAGGGAAAATTTCCTGTAATTAAGTTTTTCAACGGACCGTCCAGAGACGAGAGACAGCTCAATAATAGAGCTTTGCCACGACCCATTATCGCTCTACTCCCGGGGAAAAATAATTAATCACCTCGGCCATTTTTTTTTGTCTTCATCGGCTGGATTCCGAACCGGTTGGCAGCCAGCTTCATTCTCCACAAATAAAAATAAAAATAGCGCACGTGAACAACAAAAAATTTTATTTTTTTCATAAACTTGTTCGAAAATAGTTTATTTCAGGTAATATTCTTTAGCTTCATCGAAAGAGTTGACACAGATTTAAAACCCCACGTCATTAATAAGTCGGGTCATTGTAATTTTAAATTGTTAGATTTTTTTTTGCAATTCCCACGGCTGTGTTAATTATGCCAAACGCACTGTAAACAACTACTTTTTTTGTTGTTGCTGATTTTGGTTTTGCACCTGATAACACATTACTGCTGTTTGTAAGACTAAAGCCAGGGAAATATTCTTTAATTAATTCTTTTTTCTGGGCTGATTGTGTTTCGAGTCCATCTAGGAGTTATTTGTGTATGTTTCCATAACCTTGGAATGCATACTTAACGTCTGTTAGTCCTATATATTAGCGATATTTATTTATGAAACTCTAGAATTATAATTTAAATACACAGGACTCTCATTATTGAAGATTTGGGTTTGATCAATTTAGATTTTTGGTTTCATGTAAAAACTCTTCAAAGGAAACACAATTCCTTCACTAGTTTAGCTCAATTGATGTTTTATTGAATTAAGGAAAGCCAAGTTCTGTTGTCCATTATATGTTAAGTAATATTAACTAATGATCTGTATTAGCGTAGATTTTGCATGTCATACCAAAAAAAACCTATTCTTTGTAAATTTCCGTACTAATTGACTTTATTCCTGTATAGATAGGCTATCTGAAAGTAAGCATACTTAAGTACTTTTAAAAAACCTATACAGCAAGAAGTGTAAAGTTCCAATTGATGTACTTAATAATAAATACTGTCTGTATACTACCAAAGCTACTGATACGACGTGTAAAAATTAAACAATCACACAATTTATATTAACGCTACAATTAAAGTGTTATTTCATAACAATTTTTACTATATTAAAGTGATATATAAACAAAATATGTTCATACATTGTCATTTTTAAACCTTTAATTGATTTACATTATTTGCATATGTATACTTTACAGTAAATATAGCTCGTGTGTGAGTTCTAGTTTATTAATTAATTTACGTGCGATACGTTTACTCAATATAATTCTCCAATAAAAACCCTAAAAGACATAATTAACTTTAATGAATTAATGAAAGATCTACGAAAACGCTAAAAAACCCAAACTTAAAGGTATAATTAATTTAACTATCAAATCGTGGGATGATACATAATTGTTTAATAATAACATTTTAAAAGTTTTTATATTTTCACGAAAAAAGATTAAAATTTCAGAAAGTATTTTATGTGCAAGCAAATTTTTACCTAGGATGCTGTAAAGTTTTTACTGAATTTATTTTGTGTTGTAGTGTTCTGTTTTTTGACATTTGTAAAAGCACAGACACAAGTAAGAAATTTTAAACTAAATTTATTGGGGGGGGGGGGGGGTTCGTTAACATTATTTATGTTACTAATTTAGTCTAGTTTCATGTCCTATTAAATATCTCAAGTGGAAGATATGTTAACTGGAAGACTCCATCTTGGTTTAAACTTATATATTTTTTAAAGTAATTACAGATTTCTGTCCTTAAAATTTTAGAATTTGTATTTGTTAAATCATAGTATAGAATTTGATTAAATGCCTGAATTTGATAATGTGTTACTGATAAAAATGGTTAAACATGTGCAGTATTTGCCGTTTGTTTGTTACCAAGCCCTGTAACTGTGTGAGTTTCTCTAAACCTCGGAGTAACAGAGCACACGCTATGTACCAGGACAAGTTTATTCATAAAAAAAACAGATGCTATCTCAATATATATATAAACCCAGTGTCCTGATGTTTGTTTCCAGTGAAATCTTCACCAAGTCAACCGATTTCGATGAAAATTGGCATTTAGGCTATGTGTAATTTTTTCCAACTTGAGAGATAGGATAGTTTTTATTTCGATTAGTGGTCTTAATAATTTATAATTAATAATAAACTGATTATCAATGTTGATTGGTGTCTACGCCCGGGAAACAGTGGGTACTTCGTCTCCATGACAACGTTGCGTGCTCGAGAGTCGGGAAACCATCGGTGCTATTCGCTTTTTCTTCGGTACATTACAAAGCACTGTATTAAGTTTTTTTCAAAATTAATTAATTTTAATTTTATTTAATTTATTATAACTGTAAATAAGAGATTAGGTCTCATTTCCCCCCCCCCCCCCCCCCCAATTAATACAACCGTGTGAAGCCGGGTCGGGCAGATAGTAGTATATATATATAAAAAATTTTGATTCACGAAGTTCTTATCGTTCCTGACTGTTTCCATTCACTGGTGCACCAGGATACGTCGAAATCGATACTGTAAAAAGTATTTCAGTATCTGTTACACTATGACAATATAATTAAAATATTATAGCCTTGCACTTTACTTAATTGCTGTGCACCACAATCATTGGCAAGCTTTTCCCCTCAAAACAATGTGATATAAGCTTGTAATTTTCAAATACATCTGCTCAGTAATAAAATTTTCAAACAGTCTACAAAATATTATTGAGAAGAATCCAGCTAGGAAATTTACAAATGACCCAAATGAAGCTAGCTATCAATTCAAAAACAACAATAATTATTTACAAGTCAAACCTCATCAAATCGATTATAAATATTGCACTGCACAATTAGGCGAATTCTTTAAATAATCAATCTAGTGACATTCAAGATCTGCGTATTGTTTATGGAATCTTAAGATAATTTTGCACTATCAGGCACCTACCTAAGATTGTACTGTCATGTCTCATCAAATAATCAAAAGAAAAAAAATTAATTCAAGTTGTCATGAGACAAGTTCCAACACTGCTAAAGTCGCGAAACTGAAAGGCCGGGCGGGATACCGCCACTAGTCACCGGCGGCTGGCAGTGTTTGGAAACTGTTAAAGATATCAGAGTGAAGCAGCTTGGCTTCTGGGTTGTAGCCGCGTCCTTGGCGAATAATTCACCGACGTTTTGGTCGACATTGCAGTCGCCATCATCAGTGAGCATTTACCTACTGTAGGTAAATAATCCCTGATGATGGCGACTGCAATGTTGACCGAAACGTTGGTGAATTATTCGCCAAGGACTACTGTAGGTAAATGCTCCCTGATGATGGCGACTGCAATGTCGACCGAAACGTCGGTTAATTATTCGCCAAGGACTACAGTAGGCAAATGCTGCCTGATGATAACGACTGCAATGTCAACCGAAATGTCGGTGAATTATTCGCCAAGAACTACTGTAGGTAAATTCTCCCTGATGATGGCGACTGCAATGTCGACCGAAACGTCGGTGAATTATTCGCCAAGGACTACTGTAGGTAAATGCTCCCTGATGATGGCGACTGCAATGTCGACCGAAAAGTCGGTGAATTATTCGCCAAGGACTACAGTATGTAAATTCGCCCTGATGATGGCGACTGCAATGTCGACTGAAACGTCAGTGAAAAGATTCGCCAAGGACTACTGTAGGTAAATCCTCCCTGATGATGGCGACTGCAATGTCGACCGAAACGTCGCCAAGGACGCGGCTACACCCCCGGAAGCCAAGCTACTTCAGACAATTGTCGCGAAAGCCTGCGAACATATATCCGAGTGAAATTTGTTTACAAAATAAAAATAAAAATAATGTACGAAGATGAGGAATTAATTTAATGTATTTCGTTTTTAACTGTTTTTTATAGGAGCGTGAAGATCGCCAAAACGGGTGTTTTCAGAATAATAACTAAGCACTGAAACATCCAGCACAGATTCTTGATACCACTCTAGAGACTAGCATTACACATTCATCTCCAAATTCTCCGCCATGTTATGTTATGGCTACCTCTCGGAAGACCTTTGAGTTGACTGCGCGTCAGTTACGCAGTCTTGCGGTTAGAGGCGATACCGCGCTGGAAGAACCAGCGGGCGTCGACCTTATCGTCCCGCCTCGCTGACACAGAAACACCCCTGAACCAGTCGGGAGTCTTGATTGAGAAGTTTCATGCCGATATTGGTTCCTGGTAGCCTACTCCGCGGGGACATAATATTTTAATATCAAGTCACTTTTTTTCTCTCTCTCTTTCTATTCTCTCTCTCCCCCCCCCCTCTCTTTCACGATACTCTTCCGTCATTCGGCCGGAAAAAAAAACCCTGTCAACTAGGGAAAATATCTTCCTGCTTTTCTAAAGCGAGAGTAAGCTGTCGAGACCCAAAATTAGGACGCGCAGAAAAAAAAAGTCAAAATTAAACAGCGCATTAATTGTTTTGTTATTAAACTTCCGCAAGCCTAAAACCTTCTTGGGATTAATGACGTCACTGGATATCACCCTCTGGATGTAGGAAGTTATGGAGCTGGCGTGTGCCATTCTTGACGTGTTAATAATTTCAGTTAAAAATAAGTTCAAACCCCCTCACCCCCTCCTTCTATCCCCGTCCTTATCCCACTTGGATAGCAAACATATTTTGTTATATATTTTTTGGTTACATTGAAATTTAATGCTAACTCCTTGCTGATGTGTTGTTAACATACTCATTTTTTAAACTACACTCACTTCATGATGGCATTTTTGAGATTTTTCTTAGCAAGTTTATTTCAAGATATAAAAAAACTCTTATAATTAGTCTGTATACTCACACATACAAAGACATAAATCAGTCATGAGCCTTTTTTTTTTCCCTTCAGAATATAGGATGGCATGGAAGGACAATAATGAGATTACAACGTTAGTGTTAGGTAGATATTTTTTAAGAAGGTTTAATTAAATATACATGTTTTTTTTCTGGGTCTATTTCATTTATGGTTAAGATTTTTGTGCCCGATATTTGGCAGATTTTATTCCCAGTATGAACAAAATGAAAAGTATCTGCTTAATACATATACAAATATTTTAATATTAAAATAACTTTCTTTTCTCCCTGAATTTTTTTTTTATCATTACAAAAAAATTTTTGGGGGAAAGTAAACCCCCAAGCGCTTCAAATTTCTTAAAAAAATAAATAATAGTTTAAAAAACTAAAAAAACACGCTTTATATAGAAAACCAAACTAAAAAATAGAAAATAAATTTTAATAACATTGAATTAAGAATAGTGTAAGTAGTTTAGGAATGTATTACCTGCGCCAGGCTTCAGGCTGTGGTGCTTGGTGCCAAGCCACATCTCTGATTCTGACGTCACATCGGCCATCTTGGATGGTTGTGACCTTGACCTTTACCTTGACCTTGACCCCGGCGGCCATTTTGGATCCGCCATTTTGGATGACATCATTTTGTATTCTCGAAAATTCCGGCGATGTGTTTTCCGCCATATTGGATGATGAAGTCACCGTTACAATTTTCGTTACAGCCGCCATCTTGAAAATCTTTAATTATTAACCGATTTTAATGAAATTGTTTTTAAAATTATTAAAAAATTTAATTTAATAAAAATTTATTAAAATTTAAAAAAAACATTTATGACATAGAGCTCGGAGTCCTCGGTTCGAACCCGACGAGGGCAAAAAAATAAAAATGGCGACCGATCCTTCCCTCACAGTGGACGCTGGCAAACTGACTCCCACCACTTTTTTTAAAGCATATATATCGTCACCTAGTATGATGTAATGTCCGCCATCTTGAAAATTGGACGCCATCTTGAAAATCTTAATATATTATCCGATATTAATGAAAAATATTCCAAAATTCATCAAAAAATTAACGTATTTGAATTCTGTTTGATTATATCGATGTACGTCCTTGGTTCGATTCCCAGCGAGAGTAAACGGTGGATCCTTCCTCCATGAAAGCTACCTAGACTGATCTACCACCAAAAATACCAAGGTATATATCGTCAACTGGTATGTCATCATGTCCGCCATCTTGTCTTCATCCGCTGGAGACCACCATCTTGTTTCGTCTGCTAGAGTGTGCCGATACCATGTAGTATAATTATCTGGTCACCATAGTTTTGTCCTCAACTGTTGACATAGAACATTGACCTTGACCATGAACCTTGACCTTGAAATTTGACCTTGACCTTGAAATTTGAAATTGACCTTAAAATTTGATTTGACCTTGAAATTTGACCTTGACCTAGAAATTTGACTTTGGCCTTGTCGACCATCATGGATCCGACATTTTATGTTCAGTACATGCTACCAGGAGTGACCACCTGCTGGAGTACACCATCTTGTGTGTACTCGTATTATAGAGTACATTTCCATCTTGTTAATTTTATTCTAACCCACTACAATGCAGTAATCATTTATTACCGAGGTGCCCCCGCCATCTTGAAATTCGGATACCATCTTGAAATCATGTAATAATGTAGCTAGAAAAGCGGGAAAAAATCCAAAATTCATCAAAAAAATCACTCATTAACTTACATATCGATTCGATCCGCTCCAGTCCTTGGTTTGATCCTCGATCGTTGCAATAATGTTTAAAATTATGAGAAAAAAAATAACTTCAATAACCCTGTTCAACATTCTTAAAGAGACTTTAAATCCTCTACTACCATCATCCTATCAGACATCAAGACCACCATATTGGAAATTCGTAATTTTAATTCTAGAGATTCGGGAAAAAGTCCACAATTCATTAAATAAATTTGTAATCTATATACTGATTGATTAGATCGACTAAGGTCCTTGGTTCGATCCCTGGCCGATACAAAACTTTAATTTTAAAAAGTACCAGAAAAGTGTAAGGTTCGAGAAATAAAACACCACAAAGTCTTTTACAAACATAATATTTATTACACAATTTCTATCCTACTACAGAATCACTTGCGAAAGCCAGCAATCTTATAAACATTTAGCCCTGCATAGACGTGCAACGACTACTTCTTAGCTCCAACAGCTCCAAATGCTCCAAATGGCTCCAAATGCTCCAAACGGCCTCAAAATGGCTCCTTCAGCTCCAACAGCTCCCACTGCTCCAACTGCCTTTTCTTTCAACAGCTCCAATGATATTGGGCTACAATGATACAAGTCTAAGAGACTACGAGGCTACAAGGCTACGAATTTAAAAGGATCTAGCTGGTTCCGAGTTATACATGGCTGCGAGACTGCATGACTAAAAGACCGCATGGCTACGAAACTACATGTCTATGAAGCTACAAGGATACAAGTCTACTCGGCTCCAACACGCAATGTACGCAATGTACGTGCAATACATACAATTTACACGCAATAAATGTAATGATTACACAGTACACACAGGAAACGGAACGTACACACAGTACACACAGGAAACGGAACGTACACACAGTACACACAGGAAACGGAACGTACACACAGGAAACGACACGTACACACAGTACACACAGGAAACGGAACGTACACACAGTACACACAGGAAACGGAACGTACACACACAGTACACACAGGAAACGGAACGTACACACAGTACACACAGAAAATGGAACGTACACACAGTACACACAGGATACGGAGCGTACACACAGTACACACAGGATACGGAACGTACACACAGTACACACAGGATACGGAACGTACACACAGTACACACAGGATACGTAATGATCACACATACAGTAGCGGAAACACACACACAGGCTTAGTTGGAAATCAGAATACAAGAAATAAAAACACTTAATTTTACTGTCAATATTTTATTACTTCTCAACATTACACAAATACAAGTAAAAGAAGCCATTATTGTATGTAGCCAGCTTTCCTCAGTTCTTTGAGTATGAAGATTATTTCTTTGATGCTCGTATAGTTTCCTGCACAAAGAGAGCCATGTAGAAGTCTTAGCCGGTCAACCAATATGTTTGGATCTTCCCATGATGTGTAATCAATCTCTTCTACCACCATCTTACTTGCTTGTTTATTATAAATACTTTTAATATCACAATCGTCCCAGTGATCATAATAAGCATTATCAGATTTATTTATTATAACACGACGTTTCCATCGTTTCGGTCTCAGGACATCGCCACATTCTTCGATCTTGTCAGCTCTAGGTGCTTCATCACAGTCTATGCCTTTGTCAACAGCCTCAGAGTCACTGTAACAATCACTGTAGAAGACATCCCTCTTCACCCAGATTACCGTATGGATTCGCTATCGATGATGTCGAAGTGTCTTCATCGTCTTCATGCTTCCTTTTTAGGAGTCCATCATTTTTACAAAGAATGGAGGATCTACTAAATATAGGCTTAAATGTATTCCCACTTTTCACGGTGTTGATACTTCCATTATTTTTAGTCTTCCCGAAGCCATTAGCATCCTTCAATTTACGTTCTTCCTCACGATCGGGTGAGCTAATACCATCACGCTCAGGACAAGGAAAATTATTGACGTAATGCAGATCACTCTTCTTTAGTCTAGTGGATTCATCGGTGTCTTATATGCCGTAAGTAGTCTTGACTTTACATGTTCTACCATGTCTTTTTAAGCTGTCAATTCGTGTTAACAACTTGCTACAACGATTACAGCTTAACATGTTGCGTAGTGGGTTTCTAGCACAATCATTCTTCTCATGACGTCTAGCATTCCTTCTCATGACAAAATCCTTGCCATAGTATCTACAGCGGCTTCCTTCCGATTCAGCTGCAGATAACAAACCATGATCCATGGTAGCTTCTGTGACTAATGTTAGATACAAACTGTCAGTTTTCTCCAATTGGAACCATTTCTTAAATAGAGTTTTTGAAATATTTCATCAGCGAGAGTTAAGTTATCTAATGCAAAGCAAATTGACGCAAGTAGTTCACTAATTAAATGCAACTTTGAATAAAAAATGACATGCCTCATTAAGTAAAAAAAAATCCTTCATGCAGAGAATGAGGCATGTCATTTTTTATTCAAAGTTGCATTTAATTAGTGAACTTCTGCTACTTAATCAACACTTGTAATATTTTTATCAGGTGGAAATTAAAAAAAAAATTACTCAGTCGAATAATAATAATCTCTGAGAAATCTAAGAAGCACTAACGGTAAGGAGGAACTTTCTTCTCCTTGGAGTCTAGCGTAGCCAATCTACCTTTGCGATCGATAGTGAGCATTCCGCATCCCGCATTAATGAAATAGATATTATTTACCTGCAAGCAACACGTGGAGACATCTGTTGATGACAGCCAGAACTACTTGCATCAATTTTCTTTGCATTAGATAACTTAACTCTCGCTGATGAAATATTTAAAAAACTTTATTTAAGAAATGGTTCCAATTGGAGAAAACTGACAGTTTGTATCTAACATTAGTCACAGAAGCTACCATGGATCATGGTTTGTTATCTGCAGCAGAATCGGAAGGAAGCCGCTGTAGATACTGTGGCAAGGATTTTGTCATGAGAAGGAATGCTAGACGTCATGAGAAGAATGATTGTGCTAGAAACCCACTACGCAACATGTTAAGCTGTAATCGTTGTAGCAGGTTGTTAACACGAATTGACAGCTTAAAAAGACATGGTAAAACATGTAAAGTCAAGACTACTTACGGCATAGAGGACATCGATGGATCCACTAGACTAAAGAAGAGTGATCTGCATTACGTCAATAATTTTCCTTGTCCTGAGCGTGATGGTATTAGCTCACCCGATCGTGAGGAAGAACGTAAATTGAAGGATGCTAATGGCTTCGGGAAGACTAAAAATAATGGAAGTATCAACACCGTGAAAAGTGGGAATACATTCAAGCCTATATTCAGTAGATCCTCCATTCTTTGTAAAAATGATGGACTCCTAAAAAGGAAGCATGAAGACGATGAAGACACTTCGACATCATCGATAGCGAATTCATACGGTAATCTGGGTGAAGAGGATGTCTTCTACAGTGATTGTTACAGTGACTCTGAGGCTGTTGACAAAGGCATAGACTGTGATGAAGCACCTAGAGCTGACAAGATCGAAGAATGTGGCGATGTCCTGAGACCGAAACAATGGAAACGTCGTGTTATAATAAATAAATCTGATAATGCTTATTATGATCACTGGGACGATTGTGATATTAAAAGTATTTATAATAAACAAGCAAGTAAGATGGTGGTAGAAGAGATTGATTACACATCATGGAAAGATCCAAACATATTGGTTGACCGGCTAAGACTTCTACATGGCTCGCTTTGTGCAGGAAACTATCCGTGCATCAAAGAAATATCCTTTATACTCAAAGAACTGAGGAAAGCTGGCTACATACAATAATGGCTTCTTTTACTTGTATTTGTGTAATGTTGAGAAGTAATAAAATAATGAAAGTAAAATTTAGTGTTTTTATTTCTTGTATTCTGATTTCCAACTAAGCCTGTGTGTGTGTTTCCGCTACTGTATGTGTGATCATTTGGTATCCTGTGTGTACTGTGTGTACGTTCCGTTTTCTGTGTGTACGTTCCTGTGTGTACTGTGTGTACGTTCCGTTTCTGTGTGTACTGTGTGTACGTTACATTTTCTGTGTGTACTGTGTGTACGTTCCGTTTCATGTGTGTACTGTGTGTACGTTCCGTTTCCTGTGTTTACTGTGTGTACGTACCGTTTCCTGTGTGTACTGTGTGTACGTTTCGTTTCCTGTGTGTACTGTGTGTACGTTCCTTTTCCGGTGTGTACTGTGTGTGTACGTTCCGTTTCCTGTGTGTACTGTGTGTACGTTCCGTTTCCTGTGTGTACTGTGTGTACGTTCCGTTTCCTGTGTGTACTGTGTGTACGTTCCGTTTCCTGTGTGTACTGTGTGTACGTTTCGTTTCCTGTGTGTACGTTCCGTTTCCTGTGTGTACTGTGTAATCATTACATTTATTGCGTGTAAATTGTATGTATTGCACGTACATTGCGTACATTGCATGTTGGAGCCGAGTAGACTTGTATCCTTGTAGCTTCATAGACATGTAGTTTCGTAGCCATGCGGTCTTTTAGTCATGCAGTCTCGCAGCCATGTATAACTCGGAACCAGCTAGATCCTTTTAAATTCGTAGCCTTGTAGCCTCGTAGTCTCTTAGACTTTTATCATTGTAGCCCAATATCATTGGAGCTGTTGAAAGAAAAGGCAGTTGGAGCATTTGGAGCTGTTGGAGCTAAGAAGTAGTCGTTGCACGTCTATGCAGGGCTAAATGTTTATAAGATTGCTGGCTTTTGCAAGTGATTCTGTAGTAGGATAGAAATTGTGTAATAAATATTATGTTTGTAAAAGACTTTGTGGTGTTTTATTTCTCGAACTCTACACTTTTCTGGTACTTTTTAAAATTAAAGTTTTGTATCGGCCAGGGATCGAACCAAGGACCTTAGTCGATCTAATCAATCAGTATATAGATTAAAAATTTATTTAATGAATTTTGAACTTTTTCCCGAATCTCTAGCATTACAATTACGAATTTCCGATATGGTGGTCTTGATGTCTGATAGGATGATGGTAGTAGAGGATTTAAAGTCTCTTTAAGAATGTTGAACATGGTTTATTGAAGTTATTTTTTTCTCTCATAATTTTAAACATTATTGCAACGATCGAGGATCGAACCAAGGACTGGAGCGGATCGAATCGATATGTAAGTTAATGAGTGATTTTTTTAATGAATTTTGGATTTTTTCCCGCTTTTCTAGCTACATTATTACATGATTTCAAGATGGCATCCGAATTTCAAGATGGCGGGGGCACCTCGGTAATAAATGATTACTGCACTGTAGCGGGTTAGAATAAAATTAACCAGATGGAAATGTACTCTATAATACGAGTACACACAAGATGGTGTACTCCAGCAGGTGGTCGCTCCTGGTAGCATGTACTCAACATAAAATGTCGGTTCCATGATGGTCGACAAGGACAAAGTCAAATTTCAAGGTCAAGGTCAAATATCAAGGTCAAATTTCAAGGTTAAGTTCAATTTTCAAGGTCAAGGTCAAATTTCAAGGTCAAGGTCAAATTTCAATGTCAAGGTCAAATTTCAAGTTCAAGGTCAAATTTCAAGTTCAAGGTCAAGGTCAAATTTCAAGGTCAAGTTCAATTTTCAATGTCAAGGTCAATTTTTAAGGTCAAGGTCAAATTTTAAGGCCCGGTCAAATTTTAAGGCCCGGTCAAATTTTAAGGTCAATGTCAAATTTCAAGGTCAATGTCAAATTTCAAGGTCAATGTCAAATTTCAAGGTCAATGTCATGTTTCAAGGTCAATGTCAAATTTCAAGGTCAAGGTCAAATTTCAAGGTCATGTTCAAATTTCAAGGTCAAGGTCAAATTTCAAGGTCAATGTTCAATGTCAACAGTTGAGGTCAAATGTATGGTGACCAGATATTATACTACATGGTATCGGCACACACTAGCAGACGAAAACAAGATGGTGGTCTCCAGCGGATGAAGACAAGATGGCGGACATGATGACATACCAGTTGACGATATATACCTTGGTATTGTTGGTGGTAGATCAGTCTAGGTAGCTTTCATGGAGGAAGGATCGACCGTTTACTTTCGCCGGGAATCGAACCAAGGACGTACATCGATATAATCAAACAGAATTCAAATACGTTAATTTTTTGATGAATTTTGGAATTTTTTTATTAAAATCGTATAATAAATAAAGATTTTCAAGATGGCGTTCAAATTTCAAGATGGCGGACATGATGTCATACTTGGTGACGATATATATGCTTTGAAAAACGTGGTGGGAGTCAGTTTGCCAGCGTCCACTGTGAGGGAAGGATCAATCGCCATTTTTATATTTTTGCCCTTGTCCGGTTTGAACCGAGGACTCCGAGCTCCATGTCATAAATGTTTTTTTGTTTAAATTTTTATTAAATTTTTATTAAATGAAATTTTTTTAATAATTTTTAAAAAACAATTTCATTAAATTCGGATAATAATTAAAGATTTTCAAGATGGCGGCCGTAACGAAAATTGTATCGGTGACGTCATCATCCAATATGGCGGAAAACACATCGCCGGAATTTTCGAGAACACAAAATGACGTCATCCAAAATGGCGGATCCAAAATGGCCGCCGGGGTCAAGGTCAAGGTCAAAGGTCAAGGTCATACCATCCAAGATGGCCGACGTGACGTCAGAATCAGAGATGTGGCTCGACACCAAGCACCACAGCCTGAAGCCTGGCGCTGGTAATACATTCCTATACTACTAGTGTAATTTATTTTTATAAATATAAATTAATAATAATGTATATAAGAAAATAATTTATTTAATTTAAAAAAAGCGTGGGGTGCATGGTGTCAATAGTTATAAATATTTTTTTAACATATATGGGTAGATGGATTATCTTTTTGATATCTTAAAAAGCACCCCACACTTTTTTTAAAAATTAAATACATTATTTTCTTATTTACATTATTATTAATTTATATTTATAAAAAAAATTACACTATTCTTAATTCAAATTTATTAAAATTTATTTTCTATTTTTTTGTTTGATTTTCTATATAAAGCGTGTTTTTTTAGTTTTTATACTATTATTTATTTTCTACTTTTTAGTTTGGTTTATTTATAAAAGATTTTTTCCTCGATTTCTTCCAGGTAAAAATCCTTAAACTGTAAGTTTTGCTCTCTATCCAAATATGTTTTTTGATATATCATCTGTCAAACTTATCCATATTTTCCGTGTTTGATGTCTTTTATTTAATGATTTACTGACCTTGGCATAGTTTGGAGTATTTGTAACTGCTTGGTGTAGATTTGCAGGTATGTGTTCGAGTGGAATTTCAAAAATCTGCCCATAAGGTGTAGCTATTGAGGTTATGCATATGGTTTTTGATTTCCCATCTAATGTTGGTTTCACAGCAAAATCAAACCTCAATTTTTCCATGTTTCATAAAATATTTGCAGTAAATGTTGTTTTATAATAATGTTTCACTCTTGGTTAATTGGTAAAATGAAACAAAGACGTAATAATTACGTGTTTCTCACTTTAACGAAAGATACAACATTTAAAGCCCTTATTTCAGGTTTTTTTTCCCTACATATTTTTACAAATATAGATAATATTCTGTTCAAGAAAGTATATTTTTCACAATAATCATAACCCACTCTCACTTTTCATTTCATTAAATGTCACAATATTTAGTAGGCTTTGTTTATATCGCGCCAAAGACAAACTGAAAGAAAAGAGTTCACACATGAGTGAAATGGTTTTCTTTACCTATATATCTTTGTTTCATTTTACCCATAAATTGACAAAAATTTTATTTTGCAAATAGATTAATGGAATTATCTTATCAAATTAGTGTATTGTCATCGGTCCTCGATAAATTTACAAAGTTTGAATGAAATCTGGCCGTTTAAAGTGTGTCAAAATCGCACCCAAAGGAGTCGGTTACAAAAATACATACAAACAAACATACAAACAAACGTACAGGCGAAGCTAATATAAAGCGTGTAAAAAGAAGTCAATCATGTTTGACACAAGTTATCATTTTATTATTAAAATAATTTTGTAACTTCTTTAAATTATTCATGCAATGGGGGAGTTTTAGATTTAATGCTTTGATTTGATGCTTTGATTTAATGTCTATAATACTTATTAAGTTTCTTCATCATTGGTTCTGTTTATGCGACATAAGCAGATTTAGTTGAATTTTTATCTTAATATTTTTATTTATCTTTATTTTCGGAATTTTTCCTTTGAAAAACAGTGCAAACCTGCAATGGCGTATGTCCAAAACAAAACTGCATCAAATAATTTTGTAGTCACACCTCTGGCAGCCAGGTTACTGTTCATACTCACCCGTGTCGTTAGCACAGAGATGTCTCCAACGATACTCACATTAGTCTCTAGTGTATTTTATATTATTCTGTCCTCGAAAGCTGGTATGTGTCCCATCGCCACGGAAGAAAGCTCTTCGCGTTTATTCGCAGCTCTTAGCGTTTGCCGTTCCTCGTGACCCATTTTCGTCCATCTTTCGTAATTAAAGTTTTACGAATCGTCTCGCCATTTCATTTGTTCTCTTTACACCTTCCATAGTTATCCGAATTCATTACGTAATTGCTTCTCTCAGAAGATCTGTTTTTGCGTGTCTTCGGGTCTAATAGATGTCCTTTATCCCGAGGTCGTTTCAACTATTCAAATTAGCGCTGGTCCGAGCAACGTAACAAAAAAAAAATCACTGGTGATATATAATGAGTGAATGCAAAATTAGATACCGTCACATAGACACAGTTCAGATAAGTATAATTTTTGGTCTCTAGACATGGTACTAGCTAGCTAAAGAGGTTGTTACATTTAATGAGCTATAAAAAAAATTTCATCCTCAAAAAAAAAAAACATTACAAACACATGAAATATTGACAACATATTTAAATTTCTACTTATATTTGATAAATTACGATCGGTTAATCTGCATGTTTTATGTTTATCTTTCTAGTTAACCTATTAATTTATTCATTTTGAATTTAATATGTTGATTACTAAGCATGTCTGTAAAATATATCCCATGAAAAGAGTTTCTCAAAAATGGCGTCGTTTCTTTACATGAAGGTACGGGAAAAGTATTCGCTTACTCGCATACATTCATACATACGGGGACATTACATAAATGTAATTACTTCAGGTAGTTAAAGTATTGTCTGATTTGCTCGCCACTTAAATTCTTTGCTTTCTCTCTACAGTATATATACCTATAAAAAGTAGCTTTTAAATTTAGTACTTTAACTAAACTATTTTTTATTAATTATTTTTTGGTTATTTTTCCATTTTTCCAAAATAAAAAGCAATAAAAAAAAGGAACATAAAAGAGAATTTAAATAATATTTAGAAATTTTAATATCAAGTTGAACCGCCTAACCGACGTGCAAGGGAATATACTATTTTATGGAGCCAATTGAACATTCCAATTAAACAATCACTTCCATTCAAAAAGTTATAGTTAAAATAATCTGTTCGCTAAAGAAATAAACATTTTTGAGTTAATGAGTACAAATAAAAGTAAATTTATCAATTAAATTGTAGATTTCATTTCACTCCTTCTTTGTATCCATACAAAATAGTAATAATCAATAAAAATGATTCAATTTTATTCATAAAAGTATGCAATAATTTCATCAATGTTTTGTTATGACGTCACGTTAAACTATCGTCCGTAAACCGACTTTACAGACAACCATTTTTTTTAAATATTTTGTTTACTAGTTCTGTCTGTTTTATTTATAGAAAAAAGTGATTCGTGACGAAGTATAGCAAATGAAGGAGCTGACGACAGATCTTATTGCAGTGCTGACCAGGCTGATCAGGGTATGCACAAGCAATCCTTGGTTTCGGCGACGCATTCAGTCGCACGCATGTGAAACGTGCGTTTGCGCTACGCGGCGGCTATGGAGTGAGTAGAGTAACTTGGCCGGTCCGAGACCTGGTGCTTCGTGCCGGAGTACGCCATCTTGGATTGTGACGTCGCTGTGGCCATCTTGTATTGTGACGTCGCTGTGGCCATCTTGTATTGTGACGTCGCTGTGGTCATCTTGGATTGTGACGTTGCGGTGGCCATCTTGGATGAGCTAGACATTCGACCTTTATCAGAGGCGTGTTTTTAGTTTTTTTTATAACTTGGTTGGAAAGGCGTAACCCCCCCCCCCCCCCCGCGTGTAAGGGGGTTCCTGAGGTCCTCCCCAGGGAAGTTTTTAAAAACTAGAATTTAATTATTAGTTTTTTAAGCTTTTTCTGACTATTTTCACCACAAATAACATATATAATTTCTAACATTCTCTATCTACGCTAAAAGATTCATTGTTAATTACTTCAATTAATAGCCAAACCATTTTTAATGTAGATATAATTTACACACAACTTAAGAATAAGCCTATTTTTAACTGATTGAGTGTCCTGCCTGATATTTTATCGTGCAACTTTGTAAATTGTACATGTATTTTTACTTCGAAATGGGGTTGCTGAATACTGGGTTGAACAATATTTTGGGGTGGCAACTGCCAACCCTTTCCACTCTCTAATTACACCTGTGACCTTGACCTTGGCCGCCATCTTGAATTCAGCGCCCTCGTCACACGTCCCAAATGTAGCAATTTTCGTTACTGTGGCATCACCATTAAGGGGGGGGGGGGAGCCCTCACTGAGTCAAGCTTTTCGATGGTTTGTAGGACGCCATCTTGTTTTAGTCTGCTGGAGGTCACCATATTGTATGACGTAATGTTCTCCATCTTTCTTTCTACGGTTAGTTCCTAGAATGTGCCAGCATCGCTCTGTCTCATTTACGTAAGACTGATGTTCCATTACCTAATAGTTTTGTCGTCATAACTTACTTTATACATACATGGACATAATCGCGTAAAAGAAATGAAGTTATTTACGTCATGCAGCACACTCTCCTTTAAAATAGTAGCTCAATCGTTGTCGTAGTTGAGCATGGTTTGACAAGTCTTGCCATGTCTTTTTAATCTCTCTCTCTCTTCACGTAAACGACCTGCTACAATGATCAGGGCTTAACATTTTGCCTAGTGAGTTTTTAACACTGTCATTCTTCTCGTGTTATCTGGCATTCTTTCTCAAGACAAATTACTCGCTGCAGAAACTACACTTGTGTCCTTTCGATAACGCAGCAGGCTTCGATCCGGAATCCATGTTAGCTCCTGTCAATGTGGTCAGATGCATACTGAAATTTTATATCGAAATAAAATACTTAAATATAAATTTAAATAATCCATCAGCGAGAGTTAAATTTTTCATTTGTAAAAAAAAATATATATAACCAATTAGTTCTGCTTTTCACCAACAGATGTCGCGTCATGAAATAAAAATTTTAATATTTCATCAGCGAGAGTTAATTTATCTCGCGTAAGAAACACGTTGCAAGTAGTTCTGATTCTTGCCAACAGATGTCGCAACATGTTGTATTGAAGTACGTATTATTTATTTTTATGTGTAATACGGGATACTCTCTAACGGTCGCAAGAGAAGGAGGGCTTCGTTAGACCTCAAGGGGGAAGGGATTTTCTTATTTGAATGATAGTGTTTCTCACCTACTTTAAGGCATAGTAATCGACCGAGTAATTAATATTTTTGTTAGAAACCCACCTCATTAAAATGTAATAAGCTTTAGTTTGACAACAGGAATTTACCAATCAAACGAAACTCTGAACACAAATTCGTATCTCAAATCGAAAAAAAAATTCATGGGGTGATTTTTTCTCAGGAATAACCAGGAGCCCACGGAGAAAACAAACAGACGTCTTTCAAAAACATGCTCTGTGGATACATTTATACGTATGCTTGCATACATATTATATGTCTAAAAGTATGCATATCTAATATAATATATATGTTTAACATATCTATATAAATTTTACGCATATGCGTATTTGTAAAATATATGTATGTATTATAAGCACATTATTTAATTATGCATATGCATACTAAAATATACCTATTATTCGTCTAAAGTCTAGCGAATAATGTGTACAGTAAGCAAAACTAGTGCTTCTAGTAGCAATTATTTAAAACAAAGATGGCGGGTCGGCCTCCAACTGGTGCTGCTATTATTCCTTATTATTAGTATATGTGTCGTATATATTAATGCGTGAAGGAAAAACCTTGTACTCCTTTTTAAAGAAATTTTGCGCACGGAGTAGTGTGATATTTTGCATAGTTTAAGTTAATTCGGAGAAGGAGTGCAGAAAGATACAATTTATTTATAATATGTGTTGAAAATATATTTAATTAAGTAATACACACATTTATTTGCATTTTGGTTGCTTTATTCGTATCCATGGAAACGGACTTATTATTTTTTTTTTTAATTTTTCACATGGTAGAGTTCGTCCAATTTATCTATGGAATTTCATTGTCTACTTTGCAAACATTTGTGCTTTATGTATTAGTGAAATACAGCTTTCTCAATAAACATATATTTAAAAAGAAAAAAAAACGTAGCATATGTTAATTAATTCTCACCTATTCATTGTTTCATTAAATATGAAATACAGCTTTCTCACTATATAAATGTTAAGTAACAGCAATATGAATCGAATCTTGTCTATTTAAGTCTAAAAAGAGTACATTTTACTATGTAATTTTAATTTTAATAATTTTAATGTCCTTTCTACATTTTTTTATTAATTCATTTATTAGCACATACTTTCACTATGCCTTGAAATAGAACATTGACCGATCGGAGTGAGATACAAAGAATAAGGGATACATGTATATATTAATATGCGAGGAAAAAATATCTATCTATTTTTAAGCAAAGCGAAGTTTTAACTGGAACAGCACGCAATAACATAATTTTGATTCCACGTATACATTTAACATATTCCGATACTATATTGCAATTTACCTTTCCAAGAACTCAATTTTCAATTATATCTGCATTTGCGATGACAAAAAAAATTCCATGGACAAAAAAAACATTCGGAAAAAAATTGGAATTTTATTGAGGCAGCAAGTTTTCACACATGGACAATTGCACGTCGCAGTACGTAGAGTTGAATAATTAGATGGTTTGAGAATTTATATTTCTGAATATAACTGTCAAGGGCATTTAGCAAACGAGGAAAGAGTTTTACAAAAAAAATCCACACAGAATTTTTTTAATCATTAAATTAATTTTCAAACTATTTTAATTTCAATGGATAACATTTACGTCCAGTTTATCTATTCATCTAACGAATAAAATTTATTTTATTGTTTACATTGCATGTCTGTGGTCAAACAGTGGCACTATTGTAACATTTGTGCTTTATATATTAGTGAAATCTAGGGAATTTATTTAAGGATTTTTTTTATCTGGGGAATTAAAAAAAACATATATTTATTGTTTACATTGCATGTCGAACACAAAATTACGTGTTCTTACAGGTCACTGTTATTTACTTTGTAATATTTGTAAATATTGTATATTCGTGTTTTATATATAAGTGAAATACAGCTTGCTCTATATACATCTGTTGTTAAAAGAAATTTCTGGTCGAATTTCGACCACTGGTCGACCTCTAGCCTAATTCAAATTCTTAATATGTCTCGATGACCGTGTGGTCAAAGGCGTATTATTTCCATGCCAGAGGTACAGACTTCCATCTCTCTTCCCATGTGTTTTAAATAAAAAACTAAATTTAATATGTCTTTAGGGGTAGTTAATGCAAGATCGACAAAACTTGCACAATCAGTGCGTCGCTGTTGCTAACTAAGAACAAATAGCAGAAAAAAAGATAGCATACATCACATCATTCAAAAATTAAAAAAAAAAAAACAAGATGGTGGATGTGATTGTCACCCAAGATAACGTCATCCAGCAGACGAAACAAAGGGACGAAGAAAGTGGCCGTGATGCCTGAATCTGAGATGGCAGACGTGATGTCAAAATTTAAGATGGTGGACGTGACTTCATAACTAAAAATGGCTGAATCCAAGATGGCGGTAGGGGTCATGGCCGTGATGTGACCGCAGCGAGAAGTACAACGTTCGGGAGTGGGAAACAACGATTCCAAGATGGTGGGCATGGCTTCGTGGTCGAAGATGGCGGAATCCAATACGACGGAAGGTTCTAGAAAACAAAATGGCGGAATCCAGTATGGCCGAATCCAAACATTGGCCGCCGTTTTCAAGGTCATCGACTATGGGCGATACGGGGGTCAATGTTCAGAGGTCATCCGTGATGACCGCCATGACGTCGAAATCCAAGATGGCGGACGTAGACAATCCCAACCTTATCCCTGAAGCTTGTGGGGAATTCCACGACATACGCGTGTAAAACAGCAATGGTGTTATGTCTACGAAATTGTTTTTAAATCTATCTTCCTCGTTGCAAGCCTCATTAAAAGATATTTTTTTTGACGTGATAACGTCTTATAAATCGATGAACGCCGGCTGAGCGCACGAAAAATTGTCACTTTCCGCCTGAGCCGAGCGTGCAAGAACCTGCCAACCACCGTGAGAGAAAATCTTCTATAACATCAAACAGGTTAAGGCTGGGCTTTTTAACTAATTGTTCCTGATTATATTTAAAAAAAAAATATTTAAATTAAATCTTGCAAAACAAACTGTAAATAATATTTGAAAATAAAAAAAAAGTTTGCAATTTTTCATCAATGTTTTGTTATGACGTTATCACGTTAAAATAATCGTCCGTAAACCGACTTTACAGACAACCCCCTTTCCTTTTTTTTTTTTTTTTTAAGATACTCAGAGCGAAAGTTCGACGGTTTCCACACGGACGAGTGGCGATGTTCGCCCGAGCTCTCCTGGTGTCCCCAACTAATTTAAGAGCTGCGAGCGGTCATCCGCCCTCCCACAGGTTATGAGGGGGAAGGGGGGGGGGGGGTGACTGGCGGGGGACGCTTGTTTACCTGGACGGTGATTGGGGTCACTCGGGTCAAGGCTGGGTCACAGACCTCCGGTGCCTACAGCCTCAGTTTCCTGACCCCACGTGGCGTCGATCAGTAGCAGACTTCTTTCCGCAGACGAGAGACACTCAGGAGTAACGTATTATTATTGACGCGACAACGTCTAATAAATCTCATGAACGCCGGCTGCACGCACGAAAAATTGTCCCGTTACGCTCATTGTACGCTTGCGCCGCATCTTATCTCTCTTTCACTCGGTTGGAACGACCATCGATTTGACTTTTTCGAGGCACATTAAACTTGAAACACTCCCATTCGTTTCCTACTGTTCCTATCATCGTCCTATCCTTAACAGAATAACACAGATTGGAAGAAGTTAAACAGCAAACATGTATAAAAGTTATAGTTAAAATAATCTCTTCGTATAAGTAATAAACATATTTGAATTAATGAGTGCAAATAAAAGTAAACTTATCAATTAAATTGTAGATTTCATTTCACTCCTTCTTTGTATCCATACAATATAGTGATAATACAATAAAAATGATTCAATTTTATTCATAAAAGTATGCAATAATTTTCAATGTTTTGTTATGACGTTGTCACGTTAAACTATCGTCCGTAAACCGACTTTACAGACAACCAATTTTTTTTTCCGTATCTTTAATGTAGCTATCCTAACCAAATCAACCGTCCACAATGTTTGAAAGTATTTATAATGTAGCTAACCTAAACTAATTGACCATTAGTATCCTTTTATAAACACCGCTATAATTATTTACAATGAACAACAACAACAAAAAAAAAAAACAACAACCGAGGATGCACGATCGGGCGTTTGGCTCTCTCGTCTGTGAAAAGACGGCTGCCCATCGACCAGTGGGAAGTGCGACATTTCCGTTAAACAGCGTGACACTCAGGAGTAACGTATCATTATTTTTGAAGTGAAAACTTCCTTAGGAAGGTTTGGATAGGGAGTAAATTCATGTAAGTCGTCAACGACATGGTCACGTGACGTCAGCTATACATATATAGTTACGCTCATCACTGGCATAATGATCGCGTAACGCTGTAGGCTATACAATTTTTATTGCTCTTTGCTAACCTGTACCTCCTCCTAGCATTGCTGCCGAGTCCGTGGCGCAAAGATAATATTTTGACTGCATCTCGGTGTTGGGTAAGCCATTTTCCTGCGCTCCATCGGTGAGTTAAGTATCTTAAATGTATGATTCTGTGCGTTAGTTAATTTGTGTCATTCTGTGTGTGAATGATAAATGTTTTATCTTCCCATATGCATGACCATTATATTTCCATATGTATGCCCATTATCTTCCCTAATGTCGTTCTGCATTTGAAATATTAATGTCACAAGGTAAATGAATGGATTTTACTTTTTGGTTGGTATCCCATTTATATGCAATGAAATATGAAATACATATTTTATTGTTCAATATATCTTCACACGACCAACTGTATGTGGCTTTGTCTCGATCACGAGTTGCAAGTAAAATGAAAGTGTGTACTTAATCAACTGCAAGGAATATTATTGAATCTCCAGAGACAATTAATGCGGTTGCAATGTATTAACATATATTAAAATAAATTAAATTTCAAATATAAATTTCGTGCATATTAAATTAAAGTGTTTGTTATATTAATCATTTTTCAACGGCTGCCTTAGGCGCCTTACAGATAACTAAAATTACGGAAAGAATTAAATATTAAATTCAAATTTAATGAATTTTTTTTGAAGTTGCATTTCTTTGGACACGTTATGGAAAAATGACCAGCGTGAATTTTTATGATGCGCGCGCAGCATAAAAAACACTGACAGTTTGAAAACAGG
Source organism: Bacillus rossius redtenbacheri (assembly GCF_032445375.1). Classification (NCBI taxonomy): domain Eukaryota; kingdom Metazoa; phylum Arthropoda; class Insecta; order Phasmatodea; family Bacillidae; genus Bacillus; species Bacillus rossius. The sequence continues at coordinate 30,991,898 of NC_086344.1, forward strand.
CTACATGCAATTATACTTACGTGAGGTTATGTTATACTTCTTTAGTCACGTTATAAAAAAAAATAATGACTGAGTGTATACGATGCGCGCGCAGCTTGCAAAGAATAAATTGATAAGATGAAAAGAGGCTACATACAAATAAAAAAGTGCTTTTAAATTATATACATATTTTATAGAATGATATTGAATACTGGTCCATATAATTAAAAAAATTATTTAAAGTGAGCATTAGTGATAGAAATTGTGTTTACAAATTTTTTCAAGTATATTTATATTATTGAAGTTGTTTTCGTAATTATTATTTATTTTCTTTACAAATTATAAAATATTAAAATTATTACTTCAATTTAGCATGTTTAATTAATAAGTTAAAAAATTCTAAATGATTTATTTAATTTTAATAATTAATTTTATTCACGAATTAATATTAATCCTATATATGGTTATGCTCATCACTGACTCACTGACTCTGTAACGCCAAAGAGATATGCATACCTTGGAGACAGGCGCATCACGAAGCACAAATATTTGCCCACTCCATAGAGATGCGTATAAAATAGAAAATGTAAGTGTAACAATAGAGTAACATTTGAAATACAGCTATATAATTGGAACACGATTTAGTTATTAAATTCGAGTGTTTGTTATATTCATAATTTTTCAATGGGCGCCTTAGGTGCTTTACGAATAACTATGATTATAATAACTAAATTAAGGCTTATATTTCAGAAAGTTTAGACATACCAAAAACGGTGAACATTTTTCCCTTTTTGGAAATTTAAGTTTGCGCCACTGGGAATATTTTGATGACATTTTGAATTTTGTAAGTACTTTTAAGTTTTAAATTTTACTAAATAATTTTTGGTATTATTGTTATTTATGTGTGTATATATAATATAGGATTTGTATGCCCGAATAATTTTTGGCAGTTTTTTTTGTAGTTACCCTCTTTTGAATTTTCATAATATATTCTTCTTTTATGGTCACATAATTTCTTGCTGCTAAAATTATCATTAATTAGCACAGATGCACTTCATATATAATTTTGTGTCAAATATGTTTTATCATTTCATATATAAATATATTTGTACATTAAAAAATTTGAAAATTTAATAAAAATATTAGTGTATGTTAAACGAAAGATTTTTTTTATATTCATCATTTTCAAAGGCCGCCTTAAAACCTACTAGTTTTGCGTATAGTTATCACGTTTGCCAATATTATAAAGAATTCTGAGTTAAATTTCGTGTACGAGTTTCGTTTCTCGAGTGTATTTTGTACGTTAGGACACATTCTGTTTGTTTCGTCTTTTCGTTTTGTCGTGTTTTTGTCTCGTTTCAACTGTTGTGCTGATTTTTTTTTTGGGTTCAATATTTTTGTGCCGTCATTATTTGTGGGGGTTTCTTCATTCTCTTCTGTTTTGGAAAACTATTGTGTTTGTTTCGTATTTCCGTTTTGTCGTGTTTTTTCTTGTTTCAACTGTTGTGCTGAATTTTATTTGGGTTCAATATTTTTGTGCTGTCATCATTTGTGAGGGTTTTTTCGTTCTCTTAGTCCATTTTTCTTTGTTTTCTTTGTTTGTTGGCCATATTCCTGTTATGGAATATTATGTGGTGTTTATATCCTGTTGACAACAGCAATTTGTTTGCTTAATTTTTTTTTTTTTTTTTTTTTTGTAGTTTTCTTCTACAGACATACATGTGCTTAGCAATGGCGTATGTCCAAAAGCTTACATCAAGTCATGCACTCCCATTGCACATATCTTTCAAAGATAACATTAATTTTATCGTTGTCGAGGTTGTACGCTACGCATCTCTCGCTTCTTTTATCTCCGCCCTGGCGTTTGCGGCGGCCGGGTTCCTTGTCGACTTGTCGACTCGTCGACTCGTCGACTCGTCGATCCCAGACTGATCGATGACTTCCGCGATGCCGAAGATCGCTCCAGTGACCGATAACGGGTAACCGTATCATATCACCCAGGGCTAGGGCTCGTTTTAGTTTTCCGGAATTATTTTCCGGGTTATTTTCCGGGTTATTGGGTTGGTGTGTTTTGGGTTGGGGGGGGGGGGAGGGGGAGGAAAAGATGAAGTACAGCACGTCCATGAAAGAACGTCCCAATTACAAAATTGAATAGCGTCGACAGGAAGCAATTGGTTCAAGGTCACAATTAAAGAGTGACACAAACAGTTTTTTTTTTTTTAGGTAAGGTGCATGCGCGAGTACTGACGGCTTTGTTGTTTTCTCGCTTGCAGCGCGAAAAAAAATGGCTTTTTCCCCCAATTAGTGAACTTTATTTGTGCAATAGCATGGAGCCCCCCCTCCCCATTGGAATCTCTTTGTACGAGAGTGGTTGAACGTTGAAGTTTCTGACCGTTAGATTGGTCGTAATGGTCGAGACGACAGAGCTCTTTTTCCCTGGCCTCCACGTTCACCTGACATAACACCATGCGATATTATCCTTTGGGGCTTTATACAAGATCGTGTCTACGTACCGCCTCTACCTAATGATTTGCGAGTTGAGACACAGAATTGAAGAGGCTACTGCTTCAATTACTCCGGACGTGTTATCCAATGTGTATGAAGAATAGGACTTTAGGTTGGATGTGTGCCGTATAACTAAAGGTGCACATACTGAACATTTTTTGTAAGCTAAAAAATTTTAGTTTACAGTTAATTTGATTTGTTGTAAGAAGTGTAAGATTAAAATATTGTAATACACCGTTGAAACTGTGGGACGGTCTTTTATGGACAACCTGTATTTTTGTGGATCATAACTTTGAATATATATACTGTATAGAAGTCGCGAGTGGATAGGATTTACTCTACGTTTTTCAGAAGCGTATGAAGAGCAGCTTGGGAACTTCACCGCTGCAGTGCGCTGCCGTAACGCCCTGTATCGTCTTAGTTGTTATTTACACGTTAGAGCGCAGCGCTGTCGCCCGCTGTCATTCCCCCGCGCACCCCTCATCCATCATTCACTGCAGCTCAAGGTCGTTCAACGGGAGGGGGAAGGGGTGTTTGAAGAGTACGACACTTGTCCGCTAGGGACCACCACAAGTCGATGCCCTAGAGATGGTGGCGATTGCGGCGGTGAATTAACCAACTACCTCAAAACCGTGTTAGAAATTTTAACCTGGGCTGGCGACTTCTATACAGTTTATATATTCAAAGATCATAATGACCTCCTGCAGCTGTGAAGAGCACGGTGCTTCATAAGCTGGGTTCTCGATTAAAAACATGAGCGAGTTACTATCAAGCTGCGCACACATCATGAGCGAGGTCGGTTCACGATTTAATGCGCATGCATAAAATTTATCCAATGAGATTTCGCGAGCCGTCTGGCATCTATTTGCAATGCTCGTAAATATCAGAAATAATTTTCATGTGCACAATATTAAGAGGAATTTAATTTCTGATAAATATTTCGTGTGTGTTAAATTAAAGTGTTTGTTAAAATTCGTCACCGGCAAGTGATTATCCGTTTTGAAATGCATTAGTGAGGGAACAACAAATTATAGAGATGTGTCGTGTTGAAATTTCAGGCGATAGTCATGGCGAGAAAAACAGAAAAAATAATAATGACGTGTGAGACAGGGCCTTAATATTAAGGCCCATCCGGGGCACGCATACGGTGTGCAGAAGTTCAGAAGAAAACCACGTGAATTGAAGACATCCGAGTGGTGTATGTTTACGAAAAACATTTAAGGATATGGGTAGTTCTGTTTACGTTTTAAACAGCATTTTTTTTTTAGAAGAGTAAAAGTCAATAAAAAAAATTGGTTGTCTTTAAAGTCGGTTTACGGACGATAGTTTAACGTGACAACGTCATAACAAAACATTGATGTAATGATTGACCCAGAAGAAAAGGAAATATCATATTCGGCCTGAGACTGAGCCCTAATAGGTTTTTGCAACCAAACCATTTAGGCATTAAAAATATTATATTCTTTGAGGATGAATTATTTTTAAAATTTTTCTATCTTTTGTATGATAAAATCTACCTCTGCATACTTTTATGAATAAAATTGAATTATCACTATTTTGTATGGATACAAAGGAGTGAAATTAAATCTTCAATTTAAATGATAAATTTACTTTTATTTACATTCATTAATTCAAATATATTTATTACTTTTGTAGTGTCGCGCGCGCCGTATTTATTTTTACAAGTACAAAAATTGAAGTATTGCAGCGGCCGGGATTCGATCCGTCAACCTTTGGATTGGTGGTCAGCGATGCTAATCACACGGCCGCGAGGTCATATTGGAAACAATTGATTTAGATGTTATATATATACTTATAAAAATTTTGTTTTGTGTTGTGGAAGTTTTAAAAACGTATGTAGTCCGCCATGTTTATTTCTTATAGTGGTAGGTAGGAAATTAATAACCGAACCGATTGTGCTGAAAATCGGTGGACGATCGTTAAATTACATAATATTAATAATTCAAACGACGGAAATATGATTGAAAAGTAAAATCGATGGTTGTTCCAATCGAGTGGAAGAGAGATGCCACGCATGCGTACAATGAGCATAACAGGACACATCCGTAGTGGGTCATCCGTAGTGGGACAATGTGCGTTACGGGACATTTTTTCGTGCTTGCAGTCGGCGTTCATCGATTTATTAGACGTCACGTCAAAAGCGCGTTACCAAAATAATATTGTAAGCATGAAACACCCGGTGCAGATTCTTGAAAACACTCGAGGTACTTGCATTTTACCCCATTTAACTTCATTTTTCTCCCCGTCATATAATCTCATGGTTTCCTCATGTACGAAAAGAGCAACAGAGAGCCAGTCCACAGACTTGCGCTTTAAGCCCGTTCTGCAATGACCACGTAAGCGGAGACGTATCCCACGGAATGGAGTACCTACAACGGCACGCATTTGGGTACAAATAATTTTTTTCTATTGTATCGAGTGATTTGGATTGATGTATTAGGTGTCCAACGCATTTCCGTATTAGTGGATTTATTTCACTTCCATTTGAAACGGTACCCGTATACGAATTAGTACGGCAATGGTGAGCTCTTACGTTTACGTTACTCCGTGCGACCAATAGAAGCCGAGTATTTGGCCGTGTTGGCAGCCACGTTTGTTTACGTTTTAAATACTTTAACAATCGTTTTAAATGCAATAATATTATATATATAGTGTGTTTTTGTCTTCACTTTGTGGTTTGTCCTTAATTATGCATGTAAACTCTAACCATGTGATGATCTCGTATCTTGAAAATTTTTTAATTTAAATATTTTTTGACGTTACAACGTCTAATAAATCGATGAACGCCGGCTGCACGCACGAAAAAGGATAACTCGTTGTCCCGTTACGCACATTGTCCTGTTACGCTTTGTCCCGTTACGCTCATTGTACACTTGCGCCGCATCTATCTCTCTTCCACTCGATTGGAACAACCATCGATTTGACTTTTTCGAGGCACATTAAACTTGAAACACTCCCATTCGTTTCCTACTTTTCCTATCATCGTCCTATCATTAACAGAATAACACATATTGGAAGAAGTTAAATAGCAAACATGTATAAAAGTGATAGGTAGTTAAAATAATCTCTTCGTTAAAGTAATAAACATATTTGAATTAATCAGTGCAAATAAAAGTAAATTTTTCAATTAAATTGTAGATTTCATTTCACTCCTTCTTCGTATCCATACAAAATAGTGATAATTCAATAAAAATGATTCAATTGTATTCATAAAAGTATGCAATCATTTCATCAATGTTTTGTTATGACGTTGTCACGTTAAACTATCGCCTGTAAACCGACTTTACAGACAACTATTTTTTTTTTTTTTTTTTTTAGAAGAGTGAAATGAAAGTCAATAAAACGCGCGTTTCCAAAACACTTATTTTATGCGTGAAACAACCGGTGCAGATTCTTAAAAACACTTGAGGTACTCGCATTACCCCATTTATCTTCACTTTTTTTTTCTCCCCGTCATACAATCTCATGGTTTCCTCATGCCCGACAAGAGTAACAGCGAGCCAGTACACAGACTTGCGCTTTAAGCCCGTTCTGCAATGGGCACGTAAGCGGAGACGTATCTCACGGAATGGAGTACGTACAACGGCACGCATGCGAAACGGTACCCGTATACGGATTGGCTCTTACGTTTACGTTACTCCTTGCAACCAATAGAAGCCGAGTTTTTGGCCGTGTTGGCAGACACGTTTGTTTACGTTTTAAATACTTAAAAAAAAAAAAAATCTTTTAAAATGCAATAATATAGAGTTTTTTTGTCTTCACTTCGTGGTTTGTCCTTAACTATGCATGTAAACTCTAACCATGTTATGTTCTCGTATCTTGAAATTTTTTTAATTTAAATATATATATTATTTAATTTTTATTTTTGTAACCGTAAAATTAAATTTAATTGGTGGAGGAAGGCGGATAATGAAACGTAAATATCTTGTGGGGTCCGGATCCGTTTCCTTTTTTTATTTTTTATTTTTTTACGTTTCCGTGTCACCGGGGAAAGGTCCTTAGGGGCGATACCGCGCTAGAAGCGCCAGCGAGCGTCGCACTTATCATCCCGCATCACTGACACAGGTACACCCCTGACGAGGCGGGACCGTTTAAAACCGCATGTATATCCGGTTCGGGTTTAGCTGTTTCTCGGAAGGACTCCAAGTTTCCTTCGGAGAGAGAGATAGAGAAAGAGAGATAGAGATAGAGAGATAGAGATAGAGATAGAGATATAGAGAGAGATAGACAGAGATGAAGAGAGATAGAGGGGTACACATTCGTACTACACCTCCGCAAACTCCAACTTTGGCGAAAGGAAATTTCTGGAGTGCCACTGTTCCGTTTAATTGCTTCCTCGAAGCTTTCAACCGCGAAGCAAGGACAAATTAACCGGGCTTCCTGCTTGCTGATTGGCTGTTGTTGCACGCAATAATAAATTATACATCGGCGCGGCTTCTGGAATGTTAACTCTGTGTAAACGTCCTTGGGAGACGTGTTACGTCACACACTCGAGTAGAACGTCTTTCGAATGACACTTGCATTGGCGAAGATTGGTTTGACATAATATATTGGACATACGCCGTAACGGGTTTACTCTGGTTGTCTGAAGGAAAAAAAATTTCAAAGCAGTCATGAGGACTGCCGACAGAAGTGAAAACGTTTTCGCAATTTTTACGAAAAAATATTATCACACAACAAATTTGTTCTATAACGTTAGTAAAATAACTCCTAAATTACTATAAAATACGCATTGCATAGTAATTGTAGGTATTAAAAAAATAAATAACAATGCTCTTAATTTTAAGTTTATATTGCTACAAAGACTCCGTTTTCTTCGTTATATCTATATGTGAATATTAATATATTTTATACTCACTTTTTACTGCACAGTAATCGTACACTTAAGTTTTAAAAGCGCAATAAGTTACACCAATAGGAACAGATGTAGTCGTCACGTGACCATGTCGATGACGACTTACATGAATTTACTCCCTATCCAAACCTTTCCATAGAAGTTTTCACTTCAAAAACTCCCACGAGTGGACAACAAATATGAATACGTAATCACAAACTAGGAACACACCTATTTGAACTCATTTCAAATCTTAAATGCTTAGAGTATTTTGTGGTAGGAATTTAGTTGTAAAACAATTTTCATAAAAACATCGTTAATGGAATCCTGAATACTTAATGTCATTGCCATGGATGTATGATTGAACACACCCACATTTGTAAGTAAATAAGTTTCCCTAAATTATTTATGGATAAATTAATTATTTATTGGTACTGCACTTCTGTTAAATGGAAAAGCGAGCTGGTTTTATTTCACTACGAATTTAAGAACTATAGGCATTACTATTACGTTAAAACTTGCTTGTCTCTTTGTCACGGTACAATATATATTTTTTTAATTTTTCAAAATAGTTTAGTAAGTAATAAATTAAAAAAAAAACAACTTCGGTAGTATTTTAAACTCGTAAAGTTAAATGAGCATATTATTACTGTGAATCATCTCGATGAAGTGACTAATTTCATGTAATGTTACAGTTATATCATTTACTTGGTTTTTATCACGTTTTTATTAACAGGCTTTCTTATCTTTCTGTTCGGTACAAATTTTGGAATCGATTTTGAAATACCTAACTTCCCTTTGAGCTAGAGACTTGAAACTTTATGCCTTGCCCGGAACTGTGGGGCAATGCGCACACGAGACTAAAACAGCAGAAAATAATCATTTAATAAAAAATAATAATATACGTTTTCAAAACGAAATATCGACACTATTTTGTACGTATTTTTGATGAACTTGCGTCGCGAATTCATGAATCGCATTCCAGCTATCATGAACCCGTTATTTCATTATTTTACCACATGGAAGACATGGCCACTAATAGCATATTGAATACTTAACTTCATGTTTCTCCAATGTTTGTGCACCGTACATATATTTCTTATCTAGAAACCTCTTATGCATCGTTAAGATAAAAATATCAGTGCGAAATCGAAACGAGAACTCGTACTCCTGGCTTTGAAGCAGTAAATTATTAACGCACACTATTCTATTTTTGACGTGATAACGTCTTATAAATCGGTTTATAAGTCACGTTCCGCCTGAGCCGAGCGTGCAAGTACCGGCCAACCACCGTGCGAGAAAATTTTTCCATAATATCAAACAGGTTAAGGCGGTTTTTTTTTAAAACTAAATTGTTCGTGATAATATTTAAACAAATTAATTGAAATTAAATTTGCAAAAAAAAAAACTGCAAATAAATATTTGAAAAATTAAAACTAAAGTATGCAATTTTTCATAAATGTTTTCTTATGACGTTATCACGTTAAAATGATCGTCCGTAAACCGACTTTACAGACAAACCCCTACTTTTTTGTTTTTCTGCAGATGGGTCAGTGGAGCTTCCAGACGGTTTCTTGTGGAAGGGGGGGGGGGATCGTGGAGGGTTTAGGGGTGGAAAGAGGGGCGCGAAGCCCTCGGACACAGACAGACCTTCCAATCCGCGCCCGGTTAAACGGCTCACCGGCAGAGACACGCCAATAGGCAGAGACCTGCAAAATTCGCGAAATCATTCGGCGATAGGCTAGAATTCAAATACACGTAACTTTCGGACGATTCTGCCACTGCCTTACTTTTCATCTGGACGAATCTCAACCAGTTATAAACACCTCTCAACCGAAGAAGGATCGAATCACAGACGAACCAGCTGCAGACGACTCGCAAGTCGGCAGCCAAATGAACTTGCGTTGTTTGCCCCGAGTGTGCAGGGGTACGTGCAGTCCATCCTGAAGGCCGTCGAAACCGCGAATTATGCAGGTCCCTACCAATAGGAAGCCCCGCACGTGTGCGTCCCTCGCTGATGAAGTCGGATCGGGCAAGACCTCCGGGATGCTTCTCCCTCCCTCCCCTCCCCTCCCCGCCCCACCCCTAACCGCAAACATCCCCTACACCTCTTCCTCCCCCATCCAGTAGCAACCACGCTGGAGTCCTCACGAGGGTTCAGCACCCACGCGCCCTCAGACCCGGGTGTCGGTGAACTCTGACCCCCTGAAGATAGGGTGGGGGAGGTGGGTGAACCACGAGTCCCGACCCAAACCGGAAAGGGTTCCGTCCGTTGCGCGAACGGAAAGTACAAAACCCCGGGAGTGGGGCACTCGATGGCGTTCTCCACTCCATCTCTCTCTGGTGAAGCGTTAACTGGTTTCGGATTTTTTTTTTTACCTGACGTCTAATAAATCTATGAACGCCGGCTGCACGCACGAAAAAATTGTCCCGTTACGCTCATTGTACGCTTGCGCCGCATCTATCTCTCTTCCACTCGGTTGGAACGACCATCGATTTGACTTTTTCGAGGCGCTTTTAACTTGAAACACTCCCATTAGTTTTCTACTTTTCCTATCGTCGTCCAATCCTTAACAGAATAACACAGATTGGAAGAAGTTTAATAGCAAACATGTATAAAAGTTATAGTTAAAAATAATCTCTTCGTTAAAGTAATAAACACATTTGAATTAATGAGTGCAAATAAAAGTAAATTAATCAATTAAATTGTAAATTTCATTTCACTGCATCTTTGTATCCATACAAAATAGTGATAATTCAATAAAAATGATCCAATTTTATTCTTGAAAGTATGCAATCATTTCATCAATGTTTTTTTTATGACGTTGTCACGTTAAACTATCGTCCGTAAACTGACTTTACAGACAGCCAATTTTTTTTGTGCTGTCCCAGTGCCTCAAATAGGTTGAAGTTATTTGTAAACAGTTCCCTGGATGGCTTTCCAAGTATTAACTGCGCGCGTTATTGAGCACGGTGAAATAAAATAAAGTAAAATGTTTAAATAATTGGATAATTTTAGGTATATTTCAAAGAAATACTAACCTTTTGAATCCGTTACCATGATGTTGCTTACAGGGGAAAAAAAATGTAGTTTTCCGTTTCGTGGCACATAGACCGCGAAACCATCGTCAGCTCAAAAGTTTTTTTTATATTATATCAAAATTTTGTGGACACGATAACAGTTGCAAATTTTTCGCAAACCACTTCCGAACTGATACGTAAAATCTAGCAGTGTGAAAATCTCGTAAACGTAAACAATCGCGGTAACCGAAAGCGGCCAAATCACTCGGCAACCGTCTTGTCGCACGGAGCAACGTAAACGTAAGATAGTTACATACTGGTGTTGTACAGCGAAGGCATACGTCTCTCTGTGTGCGGTATCACTTTTATCTGGGTCCGCTTCCGTGGCATTTGCAGGGCGGGGTAGCCTAAAATGTACATCAAGCTCTGTCCCTGCCCGAACACGCCCGAATATTCACCTTCGGCAAACTTCGGAGTTTTGTTTTCGTAAATTCAAAATAGTTAGTATAGCTACATTTAAAAAAGAATTGGGAGATTGTGTGAATGGTTTGTTAGGTCAGGATAGCTACATATTAATGTTAATTCCTAAGCAACCATAAAATTATTTGACAGTATTTTTAATGTAGCTATACCAACCTAACATGACCAACCATCCACAATTTTGTAAAGTAGGTAATTATGATGTAGCTAACCTCACGTATCGTAATAAAATTCATTAAACATACGACTGAAAATAGCACATTTAATAACGGCCAATATTAATAAACAATTACCGCGTTTTTATTTTGAATTTGGAAAAACAAAACTCCGAAGTCTGCCGAAGATGAATATTCGGGCGTGTTCGGGCAGGGACAGAACTTGATGTACGTCTTAGGTTACTCTTGCAGGGCGAGGGCTGGCAAAAGTTACGTAGCGTTACGTAGCGCCGGGTTCGATGATGCGGCTTACGTAAAGCTCCGTGCCTTGCGACGGGGAAGTTGTAAATTCCGAGTCTGACGGCGGACGAGGTAGTGGCAAGAGAAGATAGCCAACTCCCCTCTCCCCTCCTCCAACAACCCCCCCCCCCCCACGCCAATTCCGAAAAGCTACGAGTTGCCGTGTTCGGCGGTGATACCGCGATAACGGCTCGGACACGGAAGAGTGCAAGTGGAAGAAGAGGGTGGTTAAAGGTGGATGGTTTGAGGCCATCAGGGAATGTACATCAGCTGGCGAGTCGTTCAATTTATTTCTAGACACAAATAGCAAATTGCTTCATTCGATACGTCTACACGCAAATAATAATAACAAAAACTAAAGTTTTTCGTAAAATAGATTGTAATGGATTTTAGAGTATTTTGCAGTTCCCAGTCCCCAGTTTTATGGATCAATATGCAGAGTAGCTGGTTTATGGAAAATAAGGCGAACAGGAAATGAAATGAAAGATTGTTTGATTAGTTAAGTTAGTTTTGCTGCATAATTTAAAAATTGGTTGTCTGTAAAGTCGGTTTACGGACGATAGTTTAACGTGACAACGTCATAACAAAACATTGATGAAATGATTGCATACTTTTATGAATAAAATGGAATCAATTTTATTTTGATAATAAAAGAATAAATACTTGAAATTATACTAGTAATCAGATTTTTAAAATGCAAGAATAATTAACCTTTATTGCCGAAATTGTTGTAATAAGCAATGAAAACCACATTAACTTTTCACTTCACTTTATAAACAGTCGAGTGGAAGAGAGATAGATGCGGCGCAAGCGTACAATGAGCGTAACGGGACACAGCGTAACGGGACACTTCTTCGAGCGTGCAGCCGGCGTTCATCGATTTATTATATGTTATCACGTCAAAAAACTTTTCTTCTTAGAATACATACATTTTTCTTTCCTTATTGGTAAAAAATGTGTCAAGCCCTGCGCCTCGTGACACGTCACCACTCACGCAATACGTCACCACTCAACCCAACGATCCGCGATTGGCGCGCACCTGCCAGCGTCGTTCACGCCACACGCATTGCAGCGAAGTCTTGCGGGACTGCCGACACGCAGGGGTTACACCTAGTCTGCGCGGAAAACTTCGTTCTCAGTTGATGGCTTTGTTAATACGAGATGTTTCCTTTGAAAGAAGTACCGTTTGGTCATATAAAAAATTTAACTCATGAAAAAAAAACGACTTTATTAAAAGTGTTAGTTTACTACATATCTACATCACATTTTCACATAGTCACCACTCTGTTCCAAGCACTTTTCGCAACGCGCTACCAGTTTATTTAACTCCTCTGCAGAGAAGCTCGCCTCCTGGGAATGGAACATCAGTTAAAATTATTACTGATAGAACAAATTAAAATAATAAAATTAAAAAATATAAAATTATACACCAATTTTCGTAAGAAATACTGAGTTATATCTCGATAAACGTATTTCGTTTATGCAAAAATAATCATAGTCACGTGTTGTACGAATTTGCAATATCTTTCTTGTAGTGTTACAAAACCATTCCTTGGAAACCGGTTTCCAAAGGAATGTTAAAAAAAAAAAACCAGAAAAGTCTTATCTTTGGTCAGGTAGTTTATTTTTGAATGACTAAAAATTTTATTAATTCTGTCAAATGAAAATACTTATATATATATTAATATGTGATTTTCCCCCTTAAAAAAAAGAAATTTTTAAATAATGAACGAAAAAAAATTGTTATTGCGAATTTTTTTTGTGCTTATCTCTCTCCCGTTAATTGGCCACAAACAGATACGCACATATGTTTTTTGAAAACAGGATTACCTACATGGGGCCTGCAAATCAAACGGATTTCGTGGGCGGGTAAAAAAAATAATTGACGCGTGCGTTTGCCACAAGCAACCTTGGAAACGCAACCGCTCCTGGTCACATGACCCCACACGTATGACGTCACGTGTTGCGACGCGCGACAGGCATAGTAGAGAGGCTTATTGTATTCACTGACTCACAGTCAGCCGCTCCAATAATTATTCCCGTCAGTGCAATTTACTACATTTTCTCTCTCTTCTGTTGTGAAAGTAAAAGTTAGCCTAGGTTACGTGTGTTGCGTAAGTAATGTTATCCCAAATATGATAATTTTTTTGACGTGATAACGTCTTATAAATCCATGAACGTCGTCTGCACGCACGAAAAATTGTCACGTTCCGCCTGAGCCGAGCGTGCAAGAATCGGCCAACCACCGTGCGAGAAAATCTTCTATAATATCAAACAGGTTAAGGCGGGCTTTTTGAAAGCAGCAATCTAAAAATTTTGATATATTTGTCCAATTTCGTCATTTCAATTTAACAATTTATTGACATTGATTTCATTTCAGTTTATTTCTATAACTAATTGTTCGTGATTATATTTAAACAAATTATTTAAATTAAATTTGAAAAAAAAAAAACTGTAAATAACATTTGAAAATTAAAAAGTATGGAATTTTTCATCAATGTTTTCTTATGACGTTATCACGTAAAATTATCGTCCGTAAACCGACTTTACAGACAAACCCCCCCCCCCCCCCCCCTTTTATGTGTAAACATCTTAGGCTCTCGGTTGTACGGCATTTTGTAGGAGTCATTTCGTGTGACGGAAATCGACTGGAACGTAAATGCGTAACCGCGGTGCTGCCATCTGTGGGTGTCTCTGAAATCCTGATAAAGATGGTTAACCCATCTTGATTCATCCCTATAATATTGCTTTCGTAAACAACGCAGATTTTACACAGCGCATAGGTATTAAAAATAATACTTTACAATAGCACAACTATATTTTAATATTTTTAGTTATAAATTATAGCCATAAAAATACAATTAAAAAAAATTAAGTCAGAATGATGGTATTATAATCCTTAGTTAATTACTATGCAATGCGTATTTTATAGTAATTTAGGAGTTATTTTTACCAACGTGACGAAACAAATTTGTTGTGTGATAATATTTTTTTTTGTAAAAATTGTGAAAATGGTTTTCACTTCTGTCGGCAGTCCTCATGACTGATATGAAATTTTTTTTTTTCATACCGAGGATGAGGGTGAGAAGGTATTTGCACTGAAAGGAAAGGTTAATTGGGTTAGGTCGGCAACATTTTAAATACTTTAAAAATCGTGGGAAATGCATTGGTCCTCGCAAAATCATCTTTGTTTGTTCCGACACCCGAAGGCTGCTCGAGGATGTTCGGGTATGTTCGGCGACTGATCGGGAGTCGGTGAATCTCAAACGTGCGAATGTATCCCTCTTGTTCTCTTGTCACGTGGCGTAAGTTTGACGCGTGCGTGCTTGCTGGCGGTAGTGGTTTTGGGGGAATGTGTACGGGAAGTCTTGCGTTTACTGTGCTGGTGTTCTCGAGACGTTTCGCTGTTAGTGTTCGCGGCGGAACCAATTAACAACTCCGTCTCCCACGCGAGTATTTGTCGTCTCGCTCCCGCTTGTTTCGCTACTGCGTACAGCGAAACTGTGATGTTTGTGACATCGACGTCTATTCACACGCCACAGTGACAGTCGCTCGAAATTTCTCGAGTGACGTAACACCGTCAGATTTTTAATCGCTTAACAAATACGCGACAAATAACTAGAGACCGGAAAAATTCGCGGATTCATTTCACGACAGCCTAAAATTCATATAGTTATACCTCAGTGCTGCCTCTGCCATTGGCTCACAACTCTCCTGGATGACTCTGGGCCAGTGAGAAACACTCAACCGAAGCTGTGTCGAATCACAGGCCGCTACATTGGGACACCTTCACAAGACAGCAGCCAATGAGAGGGTTACAATTGACCGAGTGTACTTAGAACTATAAAGTTCATTCTAGAGGTCATTGAACCCGCGAATTTTTCCGGTCCCTAGTGATAGTCGCTCGAACTTTCTATGAGTGACGTAACACCGTCAGATTTTTAATTGCTTAACAAATACGAGACTAATAACTAGAGACCTGCAAAATTCGCGGATTCATTGACCTCTAGGATAGACTCCACAGTTCTTTAAATACTCGCGGAAATGACACCTGTTCATTGGCTACTGACGTCTCAACTAGGTTGTCCGTAATTTGGCACTTTCTTGGTTTAGTGTTTCCCATTGGCTCACAGTTACCCGGATAAAATGTGGGCCAATCGCAGAAGCGGTACGAAGGTATAGTTGTTTTGATGCTAGCCTATCGCGAAATGAATCCGCGAATTTTGCAGGTCTCTACTAATAACTAGAGACCGGAAAATTCGCGATTTCAATGACCTGTAGGATAGACTCCATGATCCTCTATGCACGCGGAAAATTACTTTTGCTCATTGGCTACTGACTCGTAACACCTGTTAACTGGGACGCTAGTGATTCGATACTTCTTTTGTTAAAGGTTTTCTCATTGGCCGAGTGTCATTCAGATAAACTGTGGCCCAATCACTGATGCAGTAAAAAGGCAAACGTATTTTGATGATAGCCTATCACGAAATGAATCCGCGAATTTTTCAGGTCTCTACTAATAATTAGGGACCGGAAAAATTCGCGAATTCAATGACCTACAGGATAGACTCTAAGATCCTCTATGCACTCGGACAAATTACATCTGCTCATTGGCTACTGACTCGTGACACCGATAACTAGAATGCTTTTTTGATTCGATACTTCTTTCGTTGAGGACTATTCATTGGCTGAGAGTCCTTCAGACAACCTGTGGTTCAATCACTTAAGCAGCAAAAGGTTAAACACATTTGGTTTCTAGCCTATCGCGAAATGAAACCGCGAATTTTTCCGGTCTCTACTAATAACGCGTAAACGGTGGTTGGGTTCCAAAACGGAAGGATCTCGTCTGTCCGTGCTTGTCGAGCTGTATCTGTCCTTCCCGTGACGTCATCTTATGAAGCGTATGCGCGCGATGGCTACTAATCGGGCTGGTGTGGAGTTGTTGAGTTGGTGTGGCGCGGAGACGCGTTTAGCCGGGATATGAATTCGGGCGTCGTTCCGAAAAGCTTGTGGAACACTACTATGCCACGAAGTGGGACGACAAAAATATTCGCCGGGATGTGTACGCAAGTGAAAATCGGTTTTATAAATTTGAAATATATATTTTTTTTCGACGTGATAACGTCTAATAAATCGACGAACGCCGGCTGCACTCACGAAAAAGGATGACTCATTACCCCGTTACGCTTTGTCCCGTTACGCTCATTGTACGCTTGCGCCGCATCTATCTCTCTTCAACTCGATTGGAACAACCATCGATTTGAATTTTTCGAGGCACATTAAACTTGAAACACTCCCATTCGTTTCCTACTTTTCCTATCATCGTCCTATCCTTAACAGAATAACAGATATTGGAAGAAGTTAAATAGCAAACATGTATAGAAGTTATAGTTAAAATAATCTGTTCGTTAAAGTAATAAACATATTTGAATTAATGAGTGAAAATAAAAGTAAATTTATCAATTAAATTGTAGATTTCAATTCACTCCTTCTTTGTATCCATACAAAATAGTGATAATTCAATAACAATTATTCAATTTAATTCATAAAAGTATGCAATCATTTCATCAATGTTTTGTTATGACGTTGTCACGTTAAACTATCGTCCGTAAACCGACTTTACAGACAACCAATTTTTTTTTTTTCACGAAAAATTTACCTCGTGAACACAATTTTCGCCTTTCTCTGTTTTTTTTTTCCTTCCCGGAGTAATAAGGTTTTAAATAGGTTTGAAGGTTAGGTGAAAAAATATTTACATTTGCTATTGGAAAACATTTGTGTCGCGTAGAAAACCAAGATGGATACAACATTATATATATATTTATAAAAGGCTAGTGTGCTTATGTACGCACGTCAGAATTTATACTTCTTTTTTTATTTAATACACTTAACTATTTTGAAATTAATATTTCAAAGAAAATTTTTCACAAAATTTTAACATAACTTTTATTACAAAGCACAATGGATATATATAAGTTGAAATACTGCAATAATTAAACCATTGCCCGTGATATACCCATTGTAAGGATGGCTTTTATTTACTAATAGTTATTCGAATACAAAACTAAAGTTTTATTTCAGAAAAACAATAAAAAAAACATGAAAATAATTTGGAAATTTTTTCCGTACCATATTTCAAGGTAAACCATATATGTTACAAGGAACATTATTTATAGGGACTGGTTTATTTATTGGTGCTGTTTTATTTTTTGATAGAATTTTAAATTTGAAACGTATTCTAAAGAATCGTGCAACAGTTCTAAGTGTTATATTTTAACATTATACTGAGATGGTTTAAATTTTTACTAAAATGAAATTTTAAATTAATGTAGATATTTTTTCATTCACAATATATTCAATAATTTTTTATGTTTTGTTAAAAAAATTGTAATTTAGTAATATTACGTGTGCTTGGGTACATCCTTAAAAAATTAAAAATTATAAAGTTAAAGAAACATTAAAACATGTTCAAAACAACGCATATTTATAGAAGAATATCCTACTAAATGAATGCATAGCTTATATAAAGTTGGTTGATGAAAATCATTTAAAATTTTGAAATCCTTTAAAATTACCTTAATTTTAATATTTATTTTAATTGATTTTTGTTAAACGTATTTTATTTTCCATATGTCACTGTTTATTTTTTGTAGTAGTGATCTGGACGTTATTAGAGACTAAATTTTACATGTCTGTTTACTTGGAAGAAAAAATTACCAAAACCCTTTTTATCACGCAGTAAATTAATCACTTTAAATTATTATTATTTTTTAGGTTTTTGTTTTTGGTTCAAATTATTTTAGGGAAATTGTATTCGTATTTTTTACAGTAGCTGTACTACTTCTGTACTTTCTCTAATTGCGCAATCCGAACTTAATCCGTTGCCACATAAATGCTGCGGGAAAAAATTTGTTTTGGTTAGATATGTTACGCCACAATTAGGAACTCATCTCATTTATGTGAGCTGCGTTTTTTTTTTTTGCCATTTCGCAATGTCTTTTTAGATTTTTTTTCGTTGCGGGGATTTTCGTTTCCAAATGTTTACCACAGCTCAACACTAAGGGAAACCTACGATTCACAAAGTTTTTACAACGCTCTATAACTTGCATTCGTGTTATTTCGGGATTTATTGAATTTCACACATAATTAAACAACCTTTTTTGACTTTTACCTGTGTAGTGATGTGTGCGTCGCCATATTTTTTTTTCACTTCTGTGCTCGCAAACAGATGACCCTCGATTATGACAGGCACCTTAGAATATGAACCTATCGCAGCGACAGGTATCAAGTGCCGTAACAAAGATTTTTGCTGCAATTTTCCTATCTACATTTTTCGCGGTTTTAATAGCTTCAGTATAATTGTTAATTCATTTGAAAATATTCTCTGCGCGTGTTTTCAAATTAAAAATAAGTGATCGAGAATTCTAGTACTTGCCAGTGATGTGTTACGTCTAACCGCAGTAACGAGAAATTCATGTGTTCAAAATTTGCAAATAAACTAATAATACGAAACTCGAACACGGATTTTAACGTCGATTTCTTTATTATAATGCCGACGGTGATAAATTTTTGCAAAGTGTTGTTTTCATCGAAATTTCTGGACGCGAAACACACGTAGTTTCCGCAACCGCCGCTAAAAATCGCTGCCGGAGCAGCTACGTCGCCTATCGAATCATTGAATTTTGCAGATAAAAATTATTAAACTCTACAATGAAACGGTTCAGATAAAAGCAAAAAAGACTTTAAAAATATATATATATACCAAACCCCCGGCACTGTACCTGATTTTTCGACAAGGTGATTCATATAAAAATTGGTTGTCTGTAAAGTCGGTTTACGGACGATAGTTTGTGACGTCATAGCAAAACATCGATGAAATGATTGCATACTTTTATGAATAAAATTGAATCATTTTATTGAATTATCACTATTTTGTATGGATAAAATGGAGTGAAATGAAATATACAATTTAATTGATAAATTTACTTTTATTTTCACTCATTAATTCAAATATGTTTATTACTTTAACGAAGAGATTATTTTAACTATAACTTTTATACATGTTTGCTATTTAACTTCTTCCAATCTGTGTTATTCTGTTAAGGATAGGACGATGATAGGAAAAGTAGGAAACGAATGGGAGTGTTTCAAGTTTAATGTGCCTCGAAAAAGTAAAATACATGGTTTTTCGAATCGAGTGGAAGAGAGATAGATGCGGCGCAAGCGTACAATGAGAGTAACGGGACACGGAGTAAAGGGACAATGTGCGTAACGGGACACTTTTTCGTGCGTGCAGCCGGCTTTCATCGATTTATTAGACGTTGTCATGTTAAAAAACTGCCCATCTTGTTAAAATTGCATTACATTAAACAGTTAATACTGTAAATTTTCCCTTTTGTCTTTGTGAAATTTGGTTCGCGCCATACGCCGTTGGTAGCTGCGCGGTCTGTTAACACATTCCCGTTCCTTTACTTAAGTTTCATTCTCTAAGTTACTCTCACCGAATGCGGTATACCAAAAGCTAGAGCCCTGCAAAATTCGCGGATTCATTGACCTCTAGGATAGACTCCACAGTCCTTTAAATACTCGCGGAAATGACACCTGTTCATTGGCTACTGACGCGTGAGACGTCTCAACTAGGCTGTCCGTAGTTCGGCACTTTCTTGGTTTAGTGTTGTTTCCCATTGGCTCACAGTTCCCCGGATAAAATGTGGGCCAATCGCAGAAGCGGCACGAAGGTATAGTTGTTTTGATGCTAGCCTATCGCGAAATGGATGCGCGAATTTTGCATGTCTCTACCAACAACTAAGATGTTACACATCAAAAATCCCCGCAGTTACACCGAAGGGCAAGTTTTTTTTTAAGCGCGTGCGAAATGATTTGCGGAACGCAGCCTTCCTCAGCGTGAAGGTCTTTCAGATGCGCAATTGTTTACCGCGTGGATGCGTCCTTCGACCGACCTTGTTTACCCTCTTGCGCTGTCTGGTCGCATCAGATGTGCGCGCCGTTTCCTCGTGCACTTTGGGGGGAGTTTGTTGTTTAGATTGAAAATTGGTCACATTGATAACGGAGTGCAGGGAAGCATGTTATGTTTGCCGCTCCGTGGGAAAATACTTAAGGGAGAACATTGCAAATATTGGTAGTAGATGGAAATAGGAAATTCTGGCACAATGTTATTCGTATGGGACTACTACAGCTTTGTGTGGTGGCTTGCCAATCGTGAGGAATCGACTTATGTTCGGGTCTGTCCGCCGCTCGTTCGCTATAATTGGGAGGTCGGCCGCCATTTTAGATGACGCAACGTCCGCCATCTTGGAATCAGCTATTTATAAAAATCTGTATTTGTTTATCAAACGAATTCGGAAAAAAATTCCCAAATTCATAATAAAAAGAAAATCACTTTTTTAATTTACTGATTGATTAAATTGGTTTACGTCCTCGTTTCGATACTTTATCGATGCAAAACAAAAGGTTTATTTTAGGCAAAAAATACTTATTTAATAAAATATGGTGAAAAATCCCAAAAGAGGCATTAATACCTCATCTACGAGCCTCCAATTGATCCAATTGATTGCTGTCTGGTTCGATCCTTGCTTGAATAAAAAAATATTATTTTCAGATAAATTTATATATTTAAATTTAAAATTGAAGTGGCAGGTTCTAGGGAGGAAAAAAGCAACAACAATTTAAATAAAAAATACATAAATTCTACAAGTACAAAGTAAAGGAATTTTCTAGCGTATCTCTGGAGTTCTACAGTGTTCTTGGAAGTTGAAGCGAGTCCTTTGCATGCATTAACATTTATGTTTCAGGGAAGTACTACATGGCAGTCTATTAACCAGGCCTTTCGCATCCAGTTAGTTTTCTAGGAACGTCAAATAGGATGACAAGACACGTGCATATGACACGCCTAGACATTTAATACCTAGTAAAACCTCGAATACTGTTTTTTTTTCTCTTTCATTTTATAATTAGTGATATTTCATATCCATTTTCTCTCAAATCCGTCTAATTCTATTCTATTTCTAAAAAATTCTATTTCTAAAAAACGTTGTCTCGAATTCGAATCTAAGTCTCAAGAGTCAGGAATAAAATAATATATGAGAAAAAAACACAGAAATTTAAAATTTAAAAAAAATTATGAAAAAATTCTTTCATGTATAAGATACAACCAATTATTATTTTTTTTTTGCCAAAAATATTTTTCTGAAGTGCTAAGCATACATTCACAGTGCATTGTAACTGGTGGCAGATACAAATAATTCCTAGAGATCTTCTGTAGAAATAACTGTAGTCCTAGTCGAATATAGTTTAAAATTTTGCTCTGCAAATGGAATGATTCGATAGTCGACGTAGCTACTCCCGCAGCGAATTCTGGTGGCGGGTGCGTAAACTACGTGTTGATTCGAGTCAAGAAATGCAGTTTTAATACACAATTTCCTTATATTTTATCACGCTCGGCATCGTTTTAAAGACAATTACGTTAAATTTCATGTCCGGGTTTTCGTGTTATAAGTGTGTTTGTAACGTGATAACACGTGGGCATTTTGCCCGTTATCGAGGGTTTGATGTTGGATATCGTTGCAGAGCATTGGAAGTCTCGCTGATATTTTATTTGTTTTCTGGATTACGTTGTGTGTCGCGCGCCTTCCGTACAGGCAGTTCGAGATGCAGGCGGCCGGCGCGTGTTGCCTACGTCTCAGGCTGCGCGACTTCGAGCGAGAACACTCCGCGCTAGAAGCTTTTATTAGCAAGAATTAAATTTATCTTTTAATTATAAATTTGTCTACTAGTCTCTAAGAATTACCTATTTATAGTAAAATAATGACTAATGATTATCAGAAATGATTAGATCATATTTATAGAAACATATGACTGATAAACATAACAACACCAAATATATTGACGTTGACTAATAAAGGGTTTTGTGTTTTAAAATATAAACCCCAATAATATATGTACGATTCCTAAGGGGTAAAAATGGGGGGGGGGGGCTGCGGGATAACGTTTATCATTCCCATTTCACAGTTATTTTCAAGCGCAAACAGGCCCCTTCAAATAGGAGATTATTTATTTCAGCCCCCCTCCCCTACCCATGCACGGGATCTACTTTCATGCAAATTTTAGTATTAAAATTGTCAAGCACTTTTGGTGAACAAAAAATTGGTTGTCTGTAAAGTCGGTTTACGGACGATAGTTTAACGTGACAACGTCATAACAAAACATTAATGAAATGATTGCATACTTTATGAATAAAATTTAAAGTGAAAGCCAATTTTTTGTAACAATTAATATATAAATTACTTAACATAGAACAGTGAGCTTTTCCTTCTTTTTTTACCTTAACAGATCAGGAACAGAGTACTGCAATTTGACTGTTTTAATTTTGAAAATTCTAAAGGCACGTAATCACCCCCCCCCCCCCCAACTAACCCTTTACCGAACATTTATTTATCCGTATATTTAGTAAAATAATATATTCATTAACGGTCGAATTCAGTTCCTTGGCTGTTTTAAAAATGGTTACCTGACAAAAAAAAAATTTGCACTAAGAATATGTCACTATAATTAGAACAATGTTTGAGTGTGACATAAGAAAAAATAAAAAAAAGTACAAAATATTATATAAAAATACATTAAAGAAATAACTTTTAACATTTAACATTGTCTTTAAATTTTTTTGCTGTAGGAACCACTCATACATGTGTGTAAGTGTGTGTATATATATATATATATATATAGGTATATATATAATTTCAACGAGACAATTGAAGATACACACACATACACACACATTTATATATTATATAATATAATTTGAAGTTTGTAAAAATCTTACTCAATAATTTACTTATAAAGGATTTTAGGATATCCAAATCGCAATCAGAACAAGATTTCACATTAAATAACACAGGACTGACATATCAATTAAAGTTTGTTTAATATTACTTTGTAATTTACTTATAAAGGTTAATATATATATATATATATATATATATATATATATATATATATATATATCCTTCAGTGTCGCGTGTTGCAGGCCGATATTCTCTTTCTCTCTCTCTCTCTCTCTCTCTCTCTCTCTCTCTCTCTCTCTCTCTCTCTCTGTCGTGCCACTCGGTGATTACTCTACCTTTCCGTCGCTCCTGCTCGTTCTTCACAACCGTGTTCCCGCCGTCTCTCTGTCTCTCTCTCTCTCTCTCTCTCTCTCTCTCTCGGACAATCAGGTCACGGACGACTCCTTGTCTCTCTCTCTCTACACCCCTTAGCTCCCCCCCCCCTGTGTCACCCCCCGTGACCCCGGCCCGAGCCTGACCTACCCTTCGGACCCGGTGACAGTTTCAGAGAACAGTTCAGAGCCTGGCTTCATTGCTGTCCGGGCTGCGATACAATTCCCGCCAAAAGTTCAACACCATCAGCGGGGCTCTGGTTGTTTTGTACTCCTGGTAGAAATCTATTTCCAATTTTAATCACGTTTAAAATTACAAATCAATACATTACTAAAAATAAGAAATCAATCGTTACTAATTTTAGAAATTTTTTTTTTTTTAACGTGACAACGTCTAATAAATCGATGAACTCCGGCTGCACGCACGGAAAAAGGATGACTCATAGCCCCGTTACGCACATTGTCCCGTTACGCTCATTGTACGCTTGCGCCTCATCTATCTTTCTTCCGCTCGATTGGAACAACCATCGATTTGACTTTTTCGAGGCACATTAAACTTGAAACACTCCCATTCGTTTCCTACTTCTCCCATCATCGTCCTATCGTTAACAGAATAAACACAGATTGGAAGAAGTTAAATAGCAAACATGTATTAAAGTTATAGTTAAAATAATCTCTCTTCGTTAAAGTAATAAACATATTTGAATTAATGAGTGCAGATAAAAGTAAATGTATCAATTAAATTGTAGATTTCATTTTACTTTTTCTTTGTATCCATACAAAATAGTGATAATTCAATAAAAATGATTCAAATTTTATTCATTAAAGTATGCCATCATTTCATCAATGTTTTTTGTTATGACGTTGTCACGTTAAACTATCGTCCGTAAACCGACTTTACAGACAACCAATTTTTTTTTAAATTGTATTTTGATGTTTGCCGCTGCAGCGATAGAGAGCGTCTTGCCGGCCCAGGTCGGTGGAACACAGCAGGGGGGGTGTGACTGGTTCCAGAAGGTACGTCACTGCGCGGCGGCGAAGCGGGTGGACAGTGTCCAGTTGACGGATTGCGGGCTGTGGGTTGGCCGGCGAAATGGGTCAAGCCCCCGACCTTTTAAAGGTTGGTCGGATTGAGGGGAGGGAGAGAGAGAGAGAGAGAGAGAGACGTATAATCGGCCACCCTCGGACAGCTTCGGACAGCCGCGGGCAGCCGCGGGCGTGTGATTTGTGCGACTTCAGGCAGGCAACGATGCGAAAATTAATTTCCCTTCATCCTCCCCCCTCCCACCCTTCCTTCACAACGCCTTTTCATCACACCCCGCACCCTCTTTCACCCACTCCCCGGATCATTTTTTTTCCCCTGTATCGTAGAACAGAGCAATACTCGGAATTATAATTTTTTTTTGTTTTCATCCTCCCCTTTTTCCACTCCCCTCGGCCTAATGGGGGTGTATCTTTGGGGGGGGGGGGGGGGTGTATCTTGGCGCGATTCGCTGAACTCATTCAACGAGAGACATACATTATTTATTTCACGTTTCGCTTCCGCGCCCCTCTCAGGGTCTGCTTTCCGAAACGTCGCATCCAAAAATAAAAATAAAAAATCGCTAATTTTTTTTTTCTCGAAATGTAAATGCGAAAGCTGCTTCTCAAAATGTCACGGTATGAACTGAAAAAAACTAAAATATTCTCCTTTTCCCTGAACTTATTAAACTAGGAAAGGTTAGGGGTTACGTTCCGGCATCAGGTTCATAACAAACTGCATTCCCAAACGTTAAAATATATTTTAAAAAAACTCTAAACTTAAGCAAAATAAAGCTAGTTTCTTTTATTTATTACAAGTTTTTTTTCTTCAAAATTTTCATTTTGATCCGTTTGAGTTAAGCCGGTCAATGCAATCAACAGTAGAATAAAAATTGAACTGAAATCAAGAAACAATTGGCCAGGTGGGAAAAACTTCAGTTCATCCCAGCTAATCTGATTTTTAGGATGCAATTTCTGACGGTTAATCCTTTCACCAAACGTTTTCCCGAAATTCATATTTAGCGTACAGATCTCATTTGTGGATCTAAAATATACAAAACAAAGTTTAGAATTCTGGGATATTTTAACTAATGTAGATATTATGTTCTTACAAGACTTTTTTTAAAAAAAATTGAGTATATGAACTTTTTTTATATTTGGGAAAACGTATTTTTGGTAAAAACAATATATACGTGTGGGCAGAATAGGGTGTTTTATTTTAAAAATCGTAATTAGTAATGGAATTTGTAGTAAGAGTAGCTGTTTAGAGGTGAAAAGGTTTTAATTACTTTTAAGGAACTCAACCTAATCAGGTCTGTGTTTCGGCGAGGCGGGATGATAAGCGCGGTGTCTCCTCTGGACTGGCGCGCAGTCTTCTCGTCGTGCATTGGACAACTATGGAATTTCAATGGTAATAATTAGGCTACATGAGATGGTGGAGAAATATAAATGAAGGTGTAGTTCAAGGCTTTTTTTTGACGTGACAACGTCTAATAAATCGATGAACCCCGGCTGCACGCACGAAAAAATGTCCCGTTACGCACATTGTCCCGTTACGCACATTGTCCCGTTACGTTGTGTCCCGTTTCGCTCATTGTACGCTTGCGCCGCATCAATCTCTCTTCCACTCGATTGGAACAACCATAGATTTGACATTTTCGAGGCACATGAAACTTCAAACACTCCCATTTGTTTCCTACTTTTCCTATCATCGTCCTATCCTTAACAGAACAACACAGATTGGAAGAAGGTAAATAGCAAACATGTATCAAAGTTATAGTTAAAATAATGTCTTCTTTAAAGTAATAAACATATTTGAATTAATGCGTGCAAATATAAGTAAATTTATCAATTAAATTGTAGATTTCATTTCTCTCCTTCTTTGTATCCATACAAAATAGTGATAATTCAATAAAATAGATTCAATTTTATTCATAAAAGTATGCAATCATTTCATAAATGTTTTGTTATGACGTTGTCGCGTTAAACTATCGTCCGTAAACCGACTTTACAGACAACCAATTTTTTTTGCTCTAAAGAAGTTATTTCTATAAGCAATAGCGTTAATGTGTGTGGGGAGGATGCAGGGGTATTGGAGCAGCCCTGGAATTAAGAAGTCCCTCGCTGAGGGGAACTGCCTACAGTGTGACTGTGTAACAGCGTAGCAGTGTGACAGTGTAATAGTAAACAGGGTGAGAGTGTGAGAGTGTGACAATGACAGTGTAACAGTATG
The DNA here is from genome assembly GCF_032445375.1 of Bacillus rossius redtenbacheri. Classification (NCBI taxonomy): domain Eukaryota; kingdom Metazoa; phylum Arthropoda; class Insecta; order Phasmatodea; family Bacillidae; genus Bacillus; species Bacillus rossius. The sequence goes on from NC_086344.1 coordinate 31,018,618, forward strand.
ACAGTGCGACTGTACGACAGTAAGATAGTGTGAAAGTGTGACGTGAAAGTGTGACAGTGTGGTAGTAAACAGGTTAACAGCGCGACTGTGTTACAGTGTGATAGTAAACAGGGTGAATGTGTGAGAGTGTGACACAATGGACAAGTGTGACAGTGTAACAGTATGACAGTGCGACCGTATGACAGTAAGATAGTGTGAAAGTGTGACGTGAAAGTGTTACAGTGTGGTAGTTAACAGGGTGACAGCGCGACTGTGTTACAGTGTGATAGTAAACAGGGTGACGGTGTGACAGTGTGACAGTGTGGCCGTGTGACCATGTGGTAGTGTGATAGTGTGACGGTGTGTCAGGGCCTTATAGCGTGCGGTCAAGCACCGTTCACCGCAGTTGTTTCAGTTGTTGCGATGCTTGCCAGGGTAGAGGCAGGAAACACCGACCTTCAACTACATACTTCACAGCTCGCCATATTGTGGCTAGCGGCCACGCCACACAGATTGTAAACATTTACTAGATGAAATTTTAAATAATTTTTATTACGATATTACGTCTTTTTATTTTATTTCAGGCTGTCCAGATTTTTTTAAAATTTATTTAAATTGTAAAATGAAGCTTAAGTTTTTTTAGTTTCTTGATAGTAATTCAAGTAATAATAAAATTTAATTTACAACTATGTATTTATAAGTTCCAAAAACCATCACTGTGAAACAGGTTTGATGTCAAAAGTATGTCTCTTGAAAAAACGTTCTGTATATTTTAAAGTTTTCTGCTTATTGCATACCTACATGTAGGCCAACATATGGGCATTATGCAGCATACAAGCACCCTATCCAGAGATTACGTTTGTCGGTTAAGCCCACGTGAAAATTTCTCGGTTCACGCGAGCCCCCTAGCGAAAGCTACAGATTTGCGCCACTGGAGACCGTAGTACCACATGTGCAGTGTTATACAGGGTGTCCACAAAAAAACATTTACAACTTCAAACCTAAATTTAAAAAAATAATGCGACAAGGTATCTGAATGGGGTTTGTGGCATTGTGATCAGAATCTCTCCAAGTTTTTATGTGAATTTAGTCTAGTTGTTCAGTCAATAAATCTCAATATGTGCGCCATTAGTTCCGCGCAGCACATCAAGCCAGGATACACATTGCGCTTTATCTTGGGGTGTAGCCATCTTCTGTGCTGTTTGGATGTCAGTTACCATTCACAACTGCAACAAACAGAAAAAAATTCACGTAAAACCTTTGAGAGATTCTGATCACATTGCCACAAACCCCATCCAGATACCTTGTCACATATTTTTTTTTTTAAATTTAGGTTTGAAGTTGTAAAGGTCTTTTGTGGACATCCTGTATTTAGTGATGTTCTCAAACTTTTGATGGGACCTGTCGTTTGCCTTTCCGCGAAGCCTGCTGGAAAACCCATTCAGGCACATAGTTCAAATACAGCAATGCTTTCTTGACTGAAGAAGAATATTGGTTGTGAATACAATGGTGTTTAAAATAGAATGAAGGGAAAAATGTATTTTTTTTTGTAAATGGAACAGAAATATTCATGTCAAATTACGGATTTTTGTAAATATGTACATTTACACGAAAACAACTGTGTCACTACCAAATATTGTTCGCAGTAATACTGGGTTTCAGATTCTTACCCGGGCATTTATACCTTGTGTTGTACCATTACCTGCAATAGTTAATTTGTTTTTTTGTAAACCGTTCCATGAATAGCTTCCCTGTAATAACTGCGCACATTAATACGCATATTAAAACAAAATAAAGTCCAATTATTGAATATTTGGTCATCTTTACCATGGTTTTGAAAAAAAAATATGCTTGAATGAAACATAAATTAAAATATGAAATTATCCTCTAACATGTGTATGAAATAGTATTATATCGAAAAACGTACTTCATGCAAGCAAAAAATAACCAAAGTTACAATAACTTCCTTGTAGTATTACAAAATATTGATTGTCAACTGGTTTCCAAGGGAATCTTTCGTAAAAGTACAGAAAATGTTTTGGTTTTTTCTGAGCACTGTAGAGACTTAAATAATTATTGAATTCACACGTCACGTATTCAAAGGCTCGGAGAAGCGCTTTAATTGCAGGGGGTGGGGAAAAAGGGGTAGGTTTCAGGCGTCCGTCAGGACCATTTAATGGCTTTCAAGGCCGAAGCTGGCTTTGCGTGACTCGAATTACAATCTTGCACAGAAACAAATCTTTTAGGTAAGGTCTTTAAAAGGGGTCGTTTTTTTTTAAAAAAAAAAGACTAATAGGTAGAGACCGGAAAAATTCGCGAATTCATTTCTCGACAGGCTAAAATACAAATACAGACAGTGCTGCCTCTGCTATTGGCTCACAACTCACCTGGAGGACTCTGGGCCAATGAGAAACACCCAACCAAAAGCTTTATCGAATCACAGGCTGCTACGTTGGGACGTCTCACAAGACAGCAGCCAATGAGTGGGTGACTTTTGTCCGAGTGTACGTAGAATTATGGAGTTCATCCTGGAGGTCATTGAACCCGCGAATTTTTCCAGTCCCTACTAATAGGCTAATAATTCGCTGTCGGCCCATTACTAAAAAAAAAATCATTATAATACAACCTGTGTCGTAATATTTGTCTCAAATTTAACATTTCTCAAGAGAACATTATAGAGGTATAGATTTATTAATATATAGATTTAATAATTAAAAAAAAAAAACAGCGTGTGTCTGAAAACGACCAACAAATTTATTCTGTCGTTTCGTTTTCGTGAGACATTGTTGTGAAACGTTTCTGACGCGAAAAAGGACAGATAAGATGTACTTGCTGGGCTCGTTTTCGTTTTCCTCTTTGTGCGATGATTCGTCCCCCACCAAAAAAAAAAAAATAGAATCGAGATAGATAGATAGATAAACGAAAGACTAAGACAGAGAGTGTGCGCATGCGCTTGTTTCAGAAAATAGATATAGGTATCCTACACAGTCAGCTGTGAATGCCTTGAATTTTATATTTGCTACAGCGCGCTCGCGTTCCTTCTTGTTCAACCAGCAGCGCAGAGAGCGCTGTAGAGACAGTCCCTGCATTTCCCGCATAGAAAGCGCCACCTGTTAAGAATTTTCATATTTCGTGCAGAGATTTGGCGTGTTCCGAATGGTAGAATTGTTTGAAGAAACAGTAAACACGCACAGTTTTTCTTAATGTTGTATTTCAAAAGTGAGTAATGTTTATTATTAATTATTCGTTATTAGAAAAATTGTCTTCTTTTTTTATTTCTCTCTGCCGTTTTACCCCTTAACGAAATATTTACAATTCGAATTTGAATCTCCATATAAGTTTCACTTCTATCACGTGTACTGTTCTTTTTTTTTTTTTTAAGTTTGAAAGTATTGTTGAATTCGACAAATTAGTGACAAATCAACACCCATGCCTTACCCGGGACTCGAACCCAGGACCCCTAAGCACCGTAAGCCCGTGTGCATCCGACTACACTACGGAGGTCGGCTTCACTCAACTACCACTCAAACGCTGTACATCTGTTACGGGTAATGCTAGAAGAAGAAGTAAAGATAGGTTTACCAAGGTTAACTTAGCACTGTCCAAGTTGGTTGGCTAAAGTTCGAATAATAACTGAAATATATTTTGAATTAGGAATTTGCCCGTGTACACTCAGGTCTAGCTCTATCTAAGTTTGTTGGCTAAAATTCTAATAATAACTTAAATATATTTTGAATTAGAAATTTGCCCGTGTACACCCAGGTCCAGCACTATGTAAGTTTGTTGGCTAAAAGTTCGAATAATAACTGAAATATATTTTGAATTAGGAATTTGCCCGTGTACAATCCAGGTCTAGCACTATCCGAGTTGGTATGGCTAAAGTTCGAATAATAACTTAAATATATTTTGAATTAGGAACTTGCCCGCGTACACTCAGGTTTACCCAACGCTGACTGCGTAGTGTTAGAAAAAACAAACAAATTATTGATAACTTTAGTTTCATCGATAAGGGGTCGTCCATTAATCACGTGATTTTTTTTTAGCAAATTTTTAACCCCCCTCCCCCCTAGTGATTTGTGGTGTGGTTTCAGACTACCCCCCCCCCCACCCCCCTAATAAATCACGTGTATTTTTATGGTACAAAATATTTTTCAAAAATTCAGAATATTATCTTCTTCCTTGTGTGTTAAAAACAGTGATAAAAATGTCCAGACACACATTAAGGTTGCAAGTTTATTCTCACTGGCATAAAAATAATAAAGGAAAGGCTTATATGTGATTTACGCATGTATTCGGCGCCAAAATCACAGTCTTACTGGCGACTGGCAAGCCGAGCCGGGTGGTTCATGTTGCGGCGGGCGGGGATATTGTTGCCTGGCTACGGCGAGTCAAGGTCACGCGTCGCTTTTCGGTTTAGTAGAAATCGGGCGAAAAAATAAATACACGTCATATTTCTTTACACCCCCCCTCCCCCATTGTGATATTTCGTGATTTTTCCCGACACCCCCCCCCCCCCCCCTTTTCGAGCCTCACGTGATTAATGGACGATCCCTAACCTAACTATCAAACTAACTAACCTAACAAAACGTGCTCAAAATTGACGCTACGCCAAAATTATCCAGTCAGTGTAGAATAAACCTAGGTGTGCAGGTGGTCGCCTGATATAAATTTATTGTGTGATTACCCGGACTCAACCTCACAACCATGGACGTAGCTAAGGGGGGGGGGGGGGGGTCTGAGGAGTGGGGACAGAAAAATAAACTTATAGCGAATTAGCTTCGTAAGGTTACAGAGAAATTAATTTGGAGGGATTATATTGTAATCATTAGTGGTATACAATAATGTGTTCCCTCTTCCTTCTGGTCCTACACTCCTAACACACTGAAACGACAGGAAGTATTTTCGCAAACGTGTTATTTGTGAGCACGTATTTCGCATAAACTTGAAATGTGTGCTTCACGTATTAAATAAGATTAATATATTAATTTATGACTTGTTTTATCGAAATCATCAAACAACTGACTTAGTAAAAAAAGTATTAAAACAAGCAAATAAAAACCAACAATATCTATATTCCAGTATTCTTTTCTCAGGCAAAATCATTACTTGAAATTCTGTGTGTAAACGTTGGACTTATAAAAGTCTACGATTTCCTGAGATTTTAGTGTGAAAATTTCCTTTTAAACTACAATTATAAAGAAAACTTACACATAAAAAAATAATAAAAAATGGATGTACTTGAACCCACTTCATATTCAAAATCCTGGCTACGTCTCTGCTACAAACTTGGATAATGCTAAGTTGACACGGGTAAGCCTAGGTTTTTCTTCCTCTTCTAGCAACACACGTAACATATAGACTTCGATTTGTTTCTGTTTTGGAAAACTATTGTGTTTGTTTTGTCGTGTTTTTGTCTCGTTTCAACTGTTGTGCTGAATTTTTCTTTTGGGTTCAAAATTTTTGTGCTGTCATCATTTGTGTTTTTTTTTCGTTCTCTGTTATTTTGTAAAACTATTGTGTTTGTTTCGTCTTTTCGTTTTGTCGTGTTTTTGTCTCGTTACAACTGTTGCGCTGAATTTTTTTGGGTTCAATATTTTTGTGCTGTCATAATTTTTTTATTTTTTTTTTTCCGTTCTTTTAGTTCATTTTTATTTGTTTTTCTTTGTTTGTTGACCATATTCCTGTTATGGAATATTTTGTTGAGAACAGCAACTTTTTGCTTAATTTGTGTTTTTGTCTTTTGGGTATCTTTAGGTTCCTTCTACAGACATGCAAGTGCTTAGCAATGGCGTATGGTCCAAAAGCTTACATCAAGTTATTTCGGGGTTGTCGCTATTCAGCACGTAATCTTGCCTCTGGGCACGAGCCGAAGAAGGAGTTTGTGAAGAGGGGGAAAAGGGGTAGGAGGGGTGTGTGTGATGGACGCTCTCTGACGGCGTCTTCCCGGCGCGCGTGCAGCTTGGCTGTAGGTCAGCGGAGGTCGCTGACCTTGAGCGGGTGCGTGTGTGTGTTTGTGGACGCCGGGCGCCGTGCCATCGATATCTAGGGTTCGAGGGGTGGGTAAAAGGGGGGTGGGAGATTGCTCCTGACATCCTACCCCGCTACCCCCCTCCCTTTTCCACCGCAACCTACCTCCCACCCTCCCTCCCCCGCGGGACTGTCCCGGGTGCTGGTACGACGCGGGTCGTTAGTCACCACTCCACTGCTCCCGAACCCACTGTGTTTCTCTACTAACAAATATAAAAAAAATACGTTTGACGGATGGTACTCACATTTTACCGTCCCTGCAAAATGACAGTTAATTTTTTAAAACATTTTTTTTTGCTTCCCGTCTTTTTCGACAGTGAGGTCATGAAATATGGATAGTGAACAACACCAACACCTTTGCGGATAAATTGGGGAAGGAATACATCTGGAAAAATTTGCCTAAAGTTATTTACGGTAAACCCAGAAAAAAAAAGTCCCAGGTCGGGATGGTTTTGGCATTGAGAACGTTAAAAATGCAAGTCTAGGTTTTATGTATTTTTACCAATGAGCTGTCTCTCTCTCTCTCGCTTGTCCTATGCCTACGTAACTAATCATAGTAAAATACTAACGTATGTACCACGAATTTTGAAACCATTTTGTATACGTTTTACTGATATGAAGTAAAGTTTATTATTTATTACAATTTCTCTAATCCCACCATCTACGCTTAATAAGACCATAAGTTAAAAAAAAAATATTATTTTTTGTTGTAAATAATCACTTTTTACGAGTAGTCCATCGTATTCAAGCGCTCCTTTTTTTTAGTTTAATAATTTTGTTAAAACACGTTCCGAAAACCAAATTTTATCGGGAAATTCGTAGAGTTTTTTTTTCGCAATTGGTATTTTTACACGCAAGAAGGAGTGAGTTTTGGTACAATCGCATAACAGGAACAAGTAAATCATTCATATAATTCCTTTGTGAGTGTATTTTATTTATAAAATTAAACTTATAAAAAAACCAAATACTCACCATTGTGAACGTGACGTTTTTTTATGCGCACGGCAAATGCCGGAGGAAAAAACTAAAAGATTTTTATTCTTTAATGGCCCCTCTTCCCCTGCTCTAGTGAAATATTTGCGTAGGAAGATATAAAGTTACGTGTCGTGTTGACACAAATATAACAACATGCATACGTAACTCTTGCGAGAAATATTCGTGGCAGCTCAAATGCTTCCATTCACGCATGGATTATGGAACTACAGCAGTCGGTAAATGAATGGAGACTGGGAGTTTTTATAGCACGTGCATGGCTCCTTTTTTTTCTCTCTCCCTTTCTCTTCTGGCTTCTTTTGTCGGAATGAAGCCACAGTGTGTGTAATGACAGTATTACGGAGAATTGTAACTGTGCGCATTCTTTTTTTTTTTTTACGTTTTCCGTCACCGTCGCCTAGCGACAAGACGTCACAAAGTGCTTCGTCGACAGTCTCAGAAATGTTCGTTTACAAACTGTGTTTGTGTATTTTTTTAAACTAATTCAACGACATTTAAGACATTGGCGCTGAAATATATATTTTTAATTTTTATTTCGTTTGGAGTTCTGTTTGTTTTGGATTCCTTTTTTTTTTTTTTTTCATTATTGCTGAAATATATTTTTTAAAGTTTTTATTTCGTTTGTTTGGATTTCTGTTCGTTTTGGATTCCGTTTTTTTTTTTTTTTTTTAATATTGCTTCGTGATTGGCTGAGGCTTGCCGGCGCCTCTGACGAAGCGCCCGGCGCTTTGAATCACGGGAAAAGAAGAACGTTTTCTTTTTTTTTCAAAACCGCTCGGCCTGGTGTAGTAGATGCCCGCCAGTAGGTTCCCCTGCGGCGGTTGAAGTTTCTGCACGCGAACTGCGTGTGCGCAAGGGCGCGACGGTGTTGTCGTGTCGTGTTCCGCGACACATCGCGACGGACAGCCTGTGAAGTCAGTTCTCGCTCAGCTCACCTGCAATCGCCTGTTGAGATCACGTCTGTGAGTGGTCCAGAGACGACATCAGGTGGGCCACATTGAAAGAAGGTTCGTTGGTCACGAATTTTAGTGGACCAACCCCCCCCCCCCCCCAAATCATCCCACCACCCAACCACCGCGATTCAAGCCAGATTACACCACAGGGACAGTGTAATTTCCTGGATAATTGCAAGGCCGAAGGTACAAACTATCAATTGTAAAACTGTGTTTTTTTTTATCGTGCCCCGAGGTACATATATTTAATAATAGCGTACGTGCATGATAAACGACTACGAACATCCACAGTCTAGACGTCCTGAGTGTTAATGTCTTCTGGACTACGGATTTTGAATCAGCACAGAAACTTTTATAATAGAACCCTGAGACACCTAATTTATCATAAACTGTGAGATTAAGTAAAGTGAAAAATATAAACTTTTGGTTTAGACTTGTGCCCAACGTATTTGGAGATCTCGGATAATTTGCATATTTTTTTTTTTATCTGTGTGACCAATTTATTTTCATGAGCTTGTATTGTATTGTTTTTTTGTTTTCGATCACAGTAATATTATGTTGAACTTCAGATATTAAAATGTTCAAATTATTTTTTCAACTTTAGCTCAGTTTTGTGTGTTTTTCTCCACCCCTTCACACAGTCACATCATATTTGTTTTTTTTCCAGTTCGTGGTTTATTTTATTCCACTTATTATTTATTCTGTGTGTGGCAGCACATACGGTTATGTACATATATTATTTTTAAATTCCTTTCTTTTTTGTTCTTTGTTGGTGAGTTCTAGAATTTAGATAGTTACCGTTAAAAGCCCATGGGGGAGGGGAAAGGGGTGGAATTAAATGTCAAATCGAGGGGTGGGTAAACCGAAGAGGCTTGCCACACAAAAAAGAGAAGTGTTAACCGTTACGTAGCAGACAGCGGACTGGAAGAACGACCGAGTAATAAAGACCCCTCAGGCGTTAAACTCGGATTTTAGGTTTCCAGGTCAGAAATATTAAGTTTAAATTTTTTAACGTCGAACGAAATTAAAATAACGTGACTAAAAAGTTAATGCTTGTTCCGTGCAAACACGTAAATCCAATACCTTGCGGCTGGAAATAAATGAGAATTCTTTCAATACGACAGACATCCTTTTTTTGGTTTTATTATTTATGTACGTTACACGACCTGCTGTCCTGAGAACATTTACTAGCCCACGAAGCTATTTTAGAATGTCAACAGATACTGAGAATATATTTTTTTAATTTCAAGCTGACATCAAAAGTTAATTTAATTAGCAAAACATTTTTTTTTGATCGTTCATTGAGTTTGAAACTCAAGTCACAAAACTACAAACGGGAATTTATATCAAAATATCAAAACAGACTCATAATTTTCATTTAGGAACCTATTGAATTATTTTTTCAAGGTATATAAAATTACCAATAAGTGAAGACTATTTGACTATATTTAGGAAGATATATTTAAGCGTTTTTAAAAAAAAATTGCGTTATAAACACGTGTGTTAGATGTAATTTTGTTTTACTGAAAAGTTGTTTTATATTTTGTTTGTAAATATAACGTTAGCTTAAAATTATTGCAAATTTATCGTACGTTCAATGTAAAAAAGTTGAATACGTATGTTTGAGCATATCCTTCAATGCTAAAGAAGTGTAACATGAAAGAAACTCTACCAGCTAGCCAAGTTGACCAGCACATGCAAAGAATAGAATGCTGCTTATTCGCTGCTGGTCGTTAAAGTAAAAAAAAAAAGTGTGTGGTTGTGGAGGAAAAAAAGTGTGAAACAGGAAGAGGGGAAGGGAAGGGGAGGTTTCATGTTTTGGACGACTTCCAAAACTCGCGACGCGTCTTGGAAACATAACACATCCTCCCCTCTCCCCCTTAAAAAAAAAAACTTCTTGTTTTTGTTTCTGCTTCGACTGCCCCCCCCCCCCCCCCCCAAACAACTCCCTCTTTCTTGCCAACTGTCTTGAGGCCACACGCGTGGAACAGACACCTTTAAGTAGGTCGCTGACCTCCCCATGTCCCATATGCAGCCATGAAGACTCCCCTATAATCCTGGTTCGAGCATTTTAAGAACCCCCAGCCTAGTCAGGAGTGTATCTGTGTCGGCGAGGCGGGATGATAAGCGCGACGCTCGCTGGTGCTTCTAGCGCGGTTATCTCCTCTGGACTGGCGCGCAGTCTTCTCGTCGTGCATCGAGCGGCGACCGTGACATTACACGCCGGAGAAAGGAAGATACAGGTGTAATGCAAGTCCCTTAAGTGCTTTCAAGAATGCGTAACCGGTAGTTTCATGCCTAATCATTATTTTTGAAAACTTGCCTTTTAACAATTTTCACTCTCCTTAAAATAAAGTTTTGAAAAGATATCCGGAAGCATAGTTACTGATCCGACCTCAACGTACGTAAACAGACACCACTAGGATATCTTGAGTATTTTTTTTAAGTGAAAATTCTTTACTGAGGGGAGCAACAATTTTCGAGCGTTACGAAAATGCCGATCGCACGAGGGGAATAGTTAGGTACGTGGTGGGGGAACCGGTAGAGGAGGGAGATAGCATGGCGAAGAGGGTATAGGAACGTAGCGGAGCATGCTGTCTGCTTGTTGTAACGGTTTTAAGGGGAGACAACAGGGGAGAGGTAGAAATGACGCAGCAGTGATGCTACGGAATCCTCGTAACGCAGCTTGTGTTTGTCTACTCCTCAGTTTTCGTAACGGCTGACGATTGAAGCTACGATATATATATTTTTTTTTACTTTAATGAATCTAAAATTTATTTATTCGTGTGGAAAAGAGTTATTGATTTGTGCAATTGAGTTTATAATTATCATTCATTTTTATGTGGATAGTTAGATCGAAAATGAAAATAATTTCTCTCTCTCTCTCTCTCTCTCTCTCTCTCTCTATATATATATATATATATATATATATATATATATATGCACACCTAAAAAGCAAGAAGTTTCGCTTATGTCATACGTGGACTCTACGCGCACTATTTTTTTTGTGCGCTGATAAGGAGGGGGAGGGCAATTTAGGATAGTTTTTAAAACGACTCTTCTTCTACATTTTCGAATTTAAGTGATTTTTAAAAGCTTAAATATTTTGTATTTTAATCCAAGCATTAATTGTAACCATGAAATAGCGTGGTATGTAGTTTACAATATTAGCCTTTTAAGTAGCCTTTGTGGTAAATTACTTTAAATTTTATGACATAATTTAAAAAAATAAATTATGATTTTGTTCTCACTATATTCGAGAAATTTAAAATTAGGGCTTTGCTATTAAATAAAAATATTTGTCTTTAATTTTAATAAATCAATTAAATACATTGATAAAATCGTAAATAAACAATATTAATAGTTATATTAGAAATACATTTCAAATCAAAAGAAAAAAAATATAAAGTAATAGGAAAATAATAATTTAGGAAAATAAACCGTTATGAGCGTATCCCATCGTATCACTATATGTATGTGGTGACTGAGAAAGAGCATGTTGTATGGCACGTACGGTTAGGGAACGGTTCACAAAGAACTTTAACTATTGGAGGAACTGGGACAACAACACAGCATAAATGCCCGATGTAAGAAGCTGAACCTAGTGTTACTGCAAACACTATTCATGTAAAAGTACTGATCCACAAATATCCGTAATTTTACACGAGTATTTCTGTTCCACTTAACAAAAATTCACAGTGTGCATTTCTTGTCCTGTTTCAAATATTTTCAACGGATATTCACCAAGTGCAAATATCATGAGTGTAGAAAGTCGCGCAAGTGATAAAAATCTACGAACTCACACGCGAATTTTTATCCATAGAAAATATTTGTGACAGAGCAACAAACGGAATAGATATATCGACTTTAAATTTTCATAAATAGCACTTGACTAATAGTAATGACGAGAAAATGAAGAATAAAAAATGAAAATGGCGTGTAATACGGAGCTTTAAACCCCCTACGCACGACCGCGTGACCTTAAATCTTAATCGAATGAAATCAAAAACTAATGCCACATAAAATACTTAAAAGCAGATACTCCTCAATATTTATTCCGTAGATTTACGTTTTTTTAAGCACGCGTCACAGTCATTGGCACCCGATTAAAATCAAATCGTGAACTTTCAATGCCCACGCATAAAACCTATAAACAATGTCGAAATCCTTCACAGTCAACTGCATCTCGTCCTTGAAACAGTCTCTACCGGGACGATAGACACCGAAGGTCTATCAAGATATTAAAACAAAACTCTTATTAAAAAAAACTTGGCTCTCTAACTTACAGACATGTAACCAATGGAATACAGAATGGATGTGTGTGAGTGTGTGAGAGAATTACATACTAATAAAAAGTGAAATTATATTTTAATGTTTTTCTATTTAAAACCATATTTAATATATTTTAGTTTAGTATTTCATTATATTTTAATATTTTCATATTTAATACATTATTTTTAAATGATTTACGTTTGTACTTAACCTGAATGTTAAATTGGTGTATGATTCATCAGTAACTGCTGTAATATGTGATATGTTATATTGTGATTTTAGGTTTGATTCCTTGATGTAACTTATTATAAGTTGTCTATGTTTCATGGTAAAGTGTCATAGAAGGTGTACACGCCTTAACTGCGTCAAAACAAAAGTCGAATAAGTGAATAAATAAATGAATGAATTAAATAAAATGTTTTGATGGCTGCCCCTGCTACGAATGACCCCGCAATACAGAACACATTACGACGAAGCGGGTTGCCTACACGATACCCGCGTAGGCGAAGCCGTAAGCGACGCGACGTGGGCGTGATTCGTCGGCCGAGTTGCTACACCCGTGCGCACTTTGCGAAGATGGATGATGTTCCGTAACTCTCGTAAAGGTCATCAATGCCACGACATTATAATTCATGACACGAGGTCTGAAGCACAAGAGACAGTAGTGCGCTGACATTACATTACGGAACGTTTAGCGGAAACGATACAGCAAAAACGTGACAGAACATGTAAAAAAAAAAATTGCATATATAACCTAGTGTAAAGTACTTTGATCAAACTGCCTGATTTAATTTTATATGCAAAAACGCCCAAAAATTATATCTTAACTAATCATATGTTGTTTCGAAAATAAACGTATGTAACAAAGGAACTATTAACTTATTTTTGTGTGAATAATGGAACATGGTCATACGAGCCAAAATCGTTCCCAGTGTGGCTTCTGGAAATTTACATTTCAAGTGACAAACTTTCTGAACGCGTTTCACACATGTACTTTCTGCGCCCGTCGCCAGGCTCCGCTGCCTGAATCGTAAACGTTGCTTAACACCATCACGAGCAGATAGCAGCACGAAACAACAAGAAATTTTAAACTATTATAAACGGCTCCGATAAAAGCGAAAAAAGACTTGGAAAAAAATCGTAAACCCCGGATTTGGACCTGATTTTCGACAAGGAAGTTTTTATTTAAAAAAATACTGTTTATCTTTGTACAGTTCACTAAACAGGTAATATTATAAAGTTTCCACACACGTTAGAAGTTATACTTCTACGGCATTACTAAAATATTAACCTGAAACTAAAAAAAAATTATAACACTAAGTATGTATATAATGGTTTTTGCTTAAACGACTGAAATCGGCCTGTAAAGTACTTCTTAGAAACAAACAACTAACCTTATTGAACTGATTCAACATTATTTAAAAAAAAAATGAAAGAAAAAAATAACGTTTTTCTAGTAATGCTGCCTGATACGTAACCATTAACTGAGGACATGGCAGACAGAATAAGAGCACGCAAGTGCACGTCACACTGTACAATTTTCGCTTCCGACACCTTCCGATATGTTGCGTCCAATAAAGTTGGAGGGCTGTGACGTCACCGATAACGTCACTAGCACAGCCATGCTTGTTTCACGAGTTGGATGACTCAAATTTCCGTAAAATATTTTGCACATAGGATGGGTTATAAAATAAGTTGGATGTTGGATGCGATCGGCCAATCAGAAACGTGACTGACGAAAAATGGAGATGTCATCTGTTTACCCCTCAACGATTCTTTAAAAGAGCACACGGCCTATTAAAAAAGGTTTAAAAGTTATATAACTGAAATAATATTATTATGAATGTCATGTGCAGAAAGCATTTTATGCGTAAAATTAACATTATGGTTCTTTAACTTAAAAAAATCTCTGAAAAATGCATTTAAATATACAACGAATATTATTGTGATTTAAATTTTTTAATGGTCAAAACTTTAAAAAATGTACAAGTATATTAACAAGTTAAAAAAAATTCAGTCTAGCACTGTGGTGCATTATTTAACTTAAAAATTAAGGAAATTCTGAATGCTTTAATATTTATCTTCTGTAAATACAGTTACTGTGATAATGTTTTTTTTAAACATTATTTTCAGGATATTAATTATACATTTATCAAGATTGTCAGGCAAATTTAGATGATAACAAGGCGATTTTATTCAAGTCATAGTGGTATTTACATTTTAATGATTTAATTATTAGTGCTAATTTTGATATATATTATATTTTTTTATTGGATTTAAATGTGATATTAAGATTGTATCATTCATTATTTAAGAATGAAATCAATATAGGCCCATACATATTTTAGTAATTGATGAAAAATATGCATTATTTAATACATTATTTCTCTCTCTTTATATCATAATTCGGACAGTTTTATTTATTAGCCCTGCATATTGAAATTACTTAATTGTAAATCTACAAATAAATAAATTGCATGTGTTACCGTTCTAAAACTAACAGCTTTTAATTAGACTCGTAAGAACGTAACATTTTTTTTTAGAAAACTATTTTAGGAATGATGAACAGTACTTAGAAAATTTAATGAAATTTTGTTTTACATACGCCAATTCAAGTTTTTGCACTGTTTGTCATGGACAAATTCCGAAAATAAAAATAAATAAAAAATAAAACTTTACTGTATGATATTTATATGTTGGTCAATTTTTTTTTGTCCGTGCTGGTGTCGTTGTGTTGTCAGTAATACTTGTTTGGTTTCACCGTTGGTTCCGTTTGTCCGACATGAGTCTTGTTTTCTGTGATTTTTTTTATCTTTATATTTTTATTTATTTTTATTTTTCGTATTTTTTTTCCTTGAACCAAAAAAGGGCAAAACTCTAATGGAGTATGTCCAAAAAAAATTGCATGAAATCCAAATTCCCCATTGCACGGATCATTTCAAGAACGCGAGGGAAGTGTCATCGGTAGAGACCTGCAAAATTCGCGGATTCAGTGACCTCCAGGATAGACTCTACTACACTCTACACACTCGGGCAAATGCCAACTGTTCATTGGCTGCTGACTTGTGAGTCGTCTCGACCGAGTGTCTGTGATTCGACACTTCTATGAGTGAGGGTCTCTAATTGGCCCTCAGTCCTCCAGATTAACAGTGAACCAATGACAGGAGCAGCGCTAAGGTATAATTATTTGAATTGTAGCATATCACGAAATGAATACGCGAATTTTGCAGGTCTCTAGTCATCGGCGATCAGGGTTTCGGAATAAAATTTCTAAATCGCGCCGGCTCCTGCCACCGCCACTTCCGAGTCGGGTTAGTTTGTTGTCGGGAGCCATACTTCGCCAGCGGCTCCGGCCCAGCGGAATGTGGCCACACGACCCCAGCTCGTATACACCAAACACACGTCAACAAACAATTTCGCCTCCGCCGACCCATTATCCCGGCAGTTATAACTAACTCCTCGCGGACACCAAAAACAACCGTTAACTTACAAGTAGGGAAACTTGTTTGTTCTTGCAGCGTTTAGCTACTCCGGTGATGAAAAAAAAAAGAAGAAGGGTTTTGTTTGTTTACAATGACGTGGCGCATCTCGGCTGCCACTCGCTGTTTACGATGGCAGACGGCTTTTACGAGCCACGACATGGGCATGGATCGCGAGAAAGGGAGGAGAAGGGGGGGGGGAGGAATTCCCCGTCCTGAAGAAACTACGACCTCATTCATAGAGACGGGAAAAATTCGTGGATGCATTTCACGACGGCCTAAAATTCACTTAGTTACACCTCAGTGCTGCCTCGGCTATTGGCTCACAACTCACCTGGACGACTCCGGGCCAAGTGAGAAACACTCAACCGAAGCTGTGTCGAATCACAGGCCGCCAACATTGGGACACCTTCACAAGACAGCGGCCAATGAGAGGGTGACATTTGACCGAGTGTACGTAGAACTATAGAGTTCATCCTAGAGGTCATTGAACCCGCGAATATTTCCTGTCCCTACTAATTCATAATGATAAACTCGATCTTCATTATTCGAGTGAAACTTCTTTTCTGTGGTGGTGGGGGAGGGGGGGGGGGGCTGCAAATTTTAGAGCGTTACGAAAATTCCGATCGCACGGGGAGAATTTAGTTAGGTACGTGGTGGGGGGGAATCGGTAGGGGAGGGGTAGCATATTTGCACACTTGCAAGCTTAAACATTAGCATACTTGCATGCTTGAAGATTAGCATACTTGAAAATTTGCACACTTGCAAATTTGTACACTTGAAAGCTTGCAACCTTGCACACAGTTGAACACTTGCATACTTTCATTCTTTACAGTTGCACACTTGCATTATTTACACTTGCACACTTGCATTCTTTACACTTGCACATTTGAATTTGCAACTTCAGACAAAAAATAATTATGTTTCCTCTACCTAACCTATGCAAACAGTAAAATTTTTCGAGGCAAGAAGTCTGTAAATTGGATGAAATTATGAAAAAAAAATATTGTAAATGACTATTTACATTATCAAGTACTCATAAACATATTTTTTTGACTGTTTATCTGTTTTTTTCTTCTGTTTGTTTGAGCATCACTCAAAAACTAATTGACGGATTTTGATGAAATTTATTTATAAGAAAGGTCTTTGGCTAAGTTAAAACTAGGTTATATATAATTCATCATGTGTAAATATAGTTTTAAGATAATTAAATCTCTGAAACTAATCCAGTTAAATAAATTACATACAAAAATATCGAACCAAATGTTTTTAATATTTGGCGAAATTTAACCCCTAAGAGGTGAAGAAGGGGTAGGTATGTTTATAATATCAATAATTATATCACCGTATTTAATTAAGCACAATACATGCGTAGCAATATTAAACATACAAATCCAAACTACCACAATTTTTTATTATGCAAAAGAGCTCTGTTGTCTCGACCATGACGACCAATCCAACGGCCAGGGACTTGGACGTTCAACCACTCTCGTACGAAGAGATTCAAATGGGGAGGGGCTCCGTCCTGTTGCCAAATAAAATTTACATGTTCACCCTCTACTAACTGGGGAAATTGCCATTCAGAGTTCGCCATTTTGCGTAGTTGGCGCTGCAAGCGAGAAAACAACAAATCAGTATTCGTGCATGTGGTTATCTAAAACGGTTTTGAGTTACTCTTTAATTGTGACATTGAACCAACACTCTGCAACGCTTAAAGTTGATAGTTTTTTATAGGCATACTGTATAAGATTTTTTTTAATTTTTTGCTATTTGTTGTTTAATCTAAGATCATAAAATAGTGTCATTTAAAATTATTACAACAGTTGTATCAATTCTGAAAAAAAAATCAATCATAAACATCAATTATTATTTCACTATTTTTAGCAGTCGCTCACTATTAATAACAAGATATTCCATTAATTATGTCCTAAGAGCAAAGAGCCAAAAAAATTTAATATTAAAAAAAATTGGTAAAAAAATGGTTGAAACCAATATGGCGTCTTTCGGTAGAAGTAAGAATTTAATATTACCAGATGATGCTTTTGATGAAATATAGCATTTAGAAATATCCTACATAATTTTTTTTAAGTACACTTCATGGAAATTTGTACAACATTCTAAAGTTGTGTCCAAAACTATTATGCTATATGGCTTATATCTAGAAACAGACCACAACGAAACAAATATAGAGCTATTGCATTGGAAAGAGAGAGAGTAAACTCTCATTAAAATGCAAACTCAAAAAAATGAGACGTGCTATACATTTTTTTCACAAGCGTAAGAACTAACAACATTGCATATTTAATAATGTTCGCAGGCTTTCACGGCCATTGTCTGAAGTAGCTTGGCTTCTGGGTTGTAGCCGTGTCCTTGGCGAATAGTTCACCGACGTTTCGGTCGACATTGCAGTCGCCATCATCAGGGAACAGTTACCTACTCAGTAGATAACTGCTCCCTGATGATGGCGACTGCAATGTCGACCGAAACGTCAGTGAATTATCCGTTTAAGGACGCGGCTACAACCCAGAAGCCCTAGGTAAATGCTCCATGATGATGGCGACTGCAATGTCGACCGAAACGTCGGTGAACTATTTGCCGAGGACACGGCTACAACCCAGAAGCCAAGCTTCTTCATTGCATATTTAATTTTTCTCAATTAATAATTAAAAGGGTTTTTAAAAAAAGAAATGGCGCGTGTCTCTTATTGAACTCCACTCGCTCTGACCCAGATGTTGGGAAGAGACCGACCGACGAGGGAAATGTTTCTAGGGCAGAAGGGGACGTGAAACCATTAAGTTTAAGTTGCCCTGGAAGCTTGTGGGTGCGACGCACCAGGCGAACTGTACCACGGGCCTGGGCTGGCCTGATTATAAACTCTTCTCAACATCGTTTCTCCGCAACATTTAATAGTTTTAATTTTTACGAGCCATTGCGGAGGGGAGAGAAAAAAAATGAGAGGAAAAAAAAAGGCCGAGGAAAAAAAAATGTCTGATACTTCACATGTTCGCCAGTAACGGTCCAAGTTTCCAAGTTCTCTGGAAATGAGCTTCCTAACACGGAAAAAGTTTTTGCTTTGATGTTTTTTGAAGTGAGACTTCTTTATTGCCGGTAGGTATTGGACGAGAAGGTGACTCATCAGTGCGTAAATAAAAGTGCGACTCTGAGGTGTACTCCACTCCTCAATCTATGGGAAAGCCTCAATGAAGTGACGCTACTGTGCACTGTAATTATTTTTTTTTAAAACCTTTGAAAATCGGAACAGAAAATATTCATGTAAAATTACTAGAGACCGGAAAAATTCGCGGTTTCATTTCGCGATAGGCTAGAATCCAAATTTGTTTAAAATTTTGCTTCTTCAGTGATTGGATTACAGGTTGTCTGAAGGACTCTCAGCAAATGAATAATCCTCAACGAAATAAGTATCGAATCAAAAGCATTTTAGTTAACAGATGTCACGAGTCAGCAGCCAATGAGCAGATGTTTTATTTTGCCCGAGTGCATAGAGGATCTTGGAGTCTATCCTGTAGGTCACTGAATTCGCGAATTTTTTCTGTCCCTAAAAGTAGTGTTCGGGTTCTTACCTGGGCTTTTATGCTTAGGTTGTCCCAGTAAATGCAATATAGTAGAGTAGAAATAGAGAAAAAAACATCTGAACGTGAAACTAATTACCACAAAGACTTTTTTAATATTTTCTGAATAAAAACAGACCAAATAACAACATGTTAAAAATATACATTCATATGTGACTGCAAAAAAAAAATATTCAAGAATTACTTCATAGTAACAAAGTAGGCGCTGTTTCAATGATATGTCATGTCTAAGTGTTCTTAAGCTATTTAAATAAAATTTTACACTAAAATTTTAGTAATTACTTTTGTATAAAATACCCCAAAGAACAAAATATTAAAAATGTAAATTAATATCTGGTTAAAAAAAATTAAGCACATATTACTTCATTAGAACAAACTAGTCAATGTTTCAATAACATAGATACTAAATCCAAGTGTTCTTCGGTTTAAGGAAACAAAATATTTAAAAAATATTAACCTTTCATCTTAACATATATTACTAAATATCCAGTTCGTGATATTCACTTTCATCATCTTTTCCTGCTGTGTTTCTGCAATATTTCCCGCAATATTTTTTGCATAGTGATGTACATGAGAGTCCATATTTGCGGCACGTACATCTCATATTATAACATGGTTCATCAATTGTAACTTGACAGGAACAATGCATCATATTTAACAGACTATCTGGGGCAGGACTAATACATGTCATAATTGGCTGAAATTCTTCATTTACCTTCTGCCATCCCCATAAAGAAGGATCTGCTGCTGTCGTGTCTAGCGTTTTCCAAACAATGCATTGCAAATGCACTCGTAGCAGATGGTATTTTGCTGCATTTTGGAGGTAAACGGGAAATATCGAATTCCTTCTTTGAAGAAGCTATTTTCTTTATGTAATGGTCATAACGAAGCGTATTCAAGGTGCATGAGTTAAAATTTCCACCATACAGTGATACAATAATTTTGCAACCAATGTCTACCAATTCATCCCTACTCACATTTTTTTGAGAGCCAAATACAGAACCCCAATTGCATAATGTATCCAACTTGCAAATATGTTGAAACACAAAAGTTTTACTTTTACCAAAGAGCGCACTAGTAGTGTCGCACCCTGTTAATGCATGAGCAAAAAGTATAATCTTGCAACCTTCTTTGCCAATTGATTTCTGCATGCCTTGAATATTACGTACATGATCACTGTGTGTGGCAGACTGCATTGAAATGTTTTTACTGGAATGGTATAGTAGCAAGACTAAGATATCGGTATCATCTGCTACTACAGTGGTGTGCCGTTCTTCAGCAATATTTAAAGCTGTTTTGACAATTAACGTGTCTGCATCTGCATCTGCATGAGCAAAAAGTATAATCTTGCAACCTTCTTTGCCAATTGATTTCTGCATGCCTTGAATATTACGTACATGATCACTGTGTGTGGCAGACTGCATTGAAATGTTTTTATTGGAATGGTATAGTAGCAAGACTAAGATATCGGTATCATCTGCTACTACAGTGGTGTGCCGTTCTTCAGCAATATTTAAAGCTGTTTTGACAATTAACGTGTCTGCATCTGCATCTGCATAATTTACAGAATGTCCTTTATCTTGAAAATACTGTCCAAGCAAATTGATAAATCGTTGTTTATTTTCCTTGTTGGAAAGAAAGGTTTCTTTTTTGATAATTACAGGTGAATTTTCATCAAATATAACGGCAACAGCTGACTGCTTCACTCGTGATTTGTGCTCCATATCTTTAGTACTTGGTGTAAGATAACCATCAAAAACTATAGTTGCTTTTCCATACTGCGTGACAACGTATGATTCATACTGTCTTATCACATCACAAAAAGTGCCACTTTTAGACCATGCTAATTTGTGAAGCAACGCCCCACCATCAAGGACAAAGCATGTACGTTCATTTGTCTGAGAACGTTTCGATTGATGTATAGCAATACTATCAAGTGCTCTTGCTAATGATGATTTGTCAGTTTTTTTCATTAACTGTGTACTTGGATCAAATAATGATGGTGGTACAGTAGACAGCTCATAACTGAAGTATTCCCTTGCATCGTTTGAGGTATTATCCAAGGAGAGGCAAACGAGCATCCTTTGAGTCAGAAGATGAGTATCAATATGCTGGGTTTTGCCAGCAGTGATAATACCCTTCTTCAATACTTTCATAGTCACGGCTTGTTCGGATTTTAACATGGTCACATTTTTGAAACACTTTCCAGTAAGTTTGTCTTGAATGTTTCTTCCAATAATATCAGCATTTTCTGCAGTCACTTTGTTCTCACTATCTGTAATACCACTGACAATATTCCGTAAATCAGAAGAATAACAATTATTAAATGGATTGTGTAAATTCAAAAATTCCATGATTGCCTTCATATCTTGAAAATCCATCGCCATCCTGGCATCAGATATTTCTGTTTGTTGCTCACTGCTAATACGAGAAATGCCTGTAAGCAAACTCATAGCATATGCTATTTCACTACATCTTGAATGGCTCATAACCCATGTTGCACGTTGACTTTCTGTCATACCTCCACCGTGAGTTATGCCTGAACGACTTTTAGTACAGCACATTAGTGTTTGTTCAATACACATATCGGTCCAGACACCGGCCCATTTACTTTCGTGACTCCTTACAGTAAAGTGACCATCATTCAGCATTTTGAATACTTATTGATTTGTTTCTTTCAGATTTCTCATTTGTTGTAGGTATATGCGTGCACATTTCGCATAGTTATTATGGCCAAAACTAGCAAAAAAGGGAAGCATATGTTCTACTACCTGTAGGTGCATTTCAAAATTCCCTGTTCGCTCTGCCCAAATAAATGTATTTATTATGCCTACCATGTTCAAATACAATATCCAAAGTTTTGAAGTGCGACTCTGCGATTTCAGAAGATGTTTCCTTTTTTCTATAAGCGAAGACAATTGCAAGAGAACAGTTGATGAAGTTACTTCCTTCAAATCAATTTCGCCTCTGATCAGTTTATCATGAAGTTCCATCAAATAGTTTAAGTGTAGGTCTCCATCCATTGGTACTTCCATAGGTTCACACGTATTGCTACTTGATGAGCGATCGTTTGCATTTGTGTCAGCATTGTCTTCAATTTGTGAACTGCAATTCAATATATCTGCAATTATTAGAGATGTCAATGCTGAAGAAATGAGGAAATGCCCTCTAAGTGCACGCGAGTAAGCCTTCCCAGTTAACATATGTGGCACTGTATTTGTAGCATATACAGTCTGCAAAACTTCTTCAATGCCTGATCCACCCATCAAATCACCAATAGTTCCTAGAAAAGACATTAGTGTGTGAAATCCACCAAGTTGAACCACCATGTTATCAAATTCACCTTCATTATTGGAACAAATTACTTCCATTGCCTTTATCCACAAACATTGATCAAATGTTACGATGGGAGTAGCTACATTCAGCCTTCTTGCTTCCTCACATACAAACTTCAATGTTGTATACACACAACTGTGAGATGTTGGATTTAAGTCAATCATTGGTAGGAAAGAAGTAACTGTTTTACCAGAAAACTCACCCACAACAACAGTTTGCATAAACCCTAGCCATCCTGGACGAGGTTGTCCAAATAATTTACTACAGCTCCACAAAACATCAAGCATATTATTTTGAATAGGTTCATAAACCAAACTTTCAAATTTGAGTTTATTCGTGGTTGTAGAATTCGGGGACTGAATGAAGTGCAGTGGTATCTTCGCTTTTCTTGAAATTTCATTTGCAAATTAGCGATTTTTCAGTCGTTTAAGTTGTTGTGTTAGCAAATATGATGCATTACCATATTCTCCAGATGTGCACATTATAATACCCATTCCATGAAAAGTGTTATGGCCATCCAAGGTGACTATGTTGTGGTCAACATTATTAGCAACCCATTGGGGAAAGCAGCCTAATGGTATCACATCTACATTCCTTTCCTCCATAACTGAAGACTGTAAGAATCTCTGTACCTCATCATACGATACACTAAATCCTAGCCTATACAGTTCATCAATAAGTAAACGAGATCCAAAATCTCTGTGAATCTGTACACCAATGCCAAGAGGAATCGGGCATATGAAAGAACGAGGCCGGCAAGCTTGCATTATAGCCTGGCCTATCGCAGCTTTCTTTAAATCACTTCCAGTCTTAGTCATAAGGGTATCCATAAATGTATGTAAGACAGGTGGTAAGATTTTATTGTTTTCTTCAAGGGATGCAATATCTGATGCACTAGGATACAAATCCATACTGCTAAACAACAAATTAATTTCACTTTGAATCAATTTTGCAGCTGATTCGATTATTAGAAATTTTTCTTGATTAGGATCTGCCAGTATTGTCTGTTGGTGGTAATCCAAAATTATGTCAGAAAAAGTTCTCCCAAAGGTTACAATATTCGGTTTCCCATCTTTAGATGAAATTGTGATTTCATTCCCAAACCACTCTTTCAACTTTTTCTGGAGGTGACGAGGATTGTAAGGCTCGTTTCCTTCTGGCAAGAAACCCTGCATCTTTTTCGCTAGTTCTTGAACTGTCATTGAATCTTCACTATTTTCTTGTAACCATTCACATAATCTTACAAAAGCTTCCTGCTTAACAGTGTCATGAGGACGTCCCATTGATGTAGAAACTTCTTTACTCTCTTCATGTCTGTATCTAATTGCAATGGAATCTCCTTTCCTAAAATTAATACTGCATACTTGGTGATACTTTGCTTCTGCAGCAGGTAAGTCAATAACAGACAGTAATCTGGCATGAACAATTGCTGCCCACAAATCACTTCTAGTATTGCATATCTGAACAATAGTCTCTTGAAACTGAAAAGTACGCACAGGTATAACTGCAGATTTTTTTCGATACTCACTATCTGTTATTAAACTTCCACAAAATAAACAATTGTCTTTGAAACTGAATGACTGTACACTTCCACACAACAGTCTTGAGCTGGTCGAAGCAGTCGGTTCTTGTACGGTCTTCTTTTTTGCATCACTTTTAATTTTTAGTGGGTTGATATATACACGTCTACATTCACTATGTACTTTCACAATACCAGTAGGCATAGGATTCAAGAGTTTATGTACTTCATCTTCTCGCTGTATGCTAGCATTTATAATGCCCGCTAGACCTTTAGCAGTAAGTTTCACACATGCAGCACCATCACCAAGAATGTCGGAGCACGAGAAACAGTTTTCGTCATTCATTTTGGAGATATTATATCTTAAAATTTTTCAGATGCAGATGCCATCCACCTGAAAACAAAGAACACAATTAAAAAAAAAAATCTGCATGCTCTTTACACAAGTTATGATAAATACAGACCTAGACAATAATGCAAATAACTTTTTTTTTGCACAGTGATATTCATGTATATTTTCAGCACAGAATAAGCGAGCATGTAAAGATTAGTTTAAGACCAAAAACGTTTTTGTGGGAATTAGTTCCACCTTTTTTTTATTTCTACTCCACTAATAGTAAAAAAGTTATTTGTAGACCGTTCCTTGACTAGCTTACCAGTATCACGTAACAAGCATGGTACAACAACCAATATGTTTTAATGAAAATTCAATTGAAATATAAAATTATGCGCCGATTTTCGTTGGGAATATTAAGTATTGAATCGAATTTATTGTAGAAAAAAAATATTTTTTTTATGTAGTATTACAAACTATTTCTTAGCAACTGATTTCAAAAGGAATCTGTTGTTAAAGTACAAATATTTTTTTTTCTGTGTAGAGATGTCAGTTTCTGCAGTAGTGTATGTTGTTTTGAGATAACGAAAATACGGCGTCAATCTGTCGCGATTCATCTTGTGGGGGAAGCCTTATTTTCACAGACGGGAGAGCTAATCGCCCGATCGTGCATCTTCGGTTTTTTTTGGTTCATTGTAAAATTTTAGGTTAGCTACATTATAAATACTTTCAAACATTTTGGACGGTTGATTTGGTTAGGATAGCTACATTAAAAATACTGTGAAATCATGTAAACTGTTTCCTAGCGCTGGAAAGCTACATATTATTTGCTAAGCAACCATAAAATGATTTTACAGTATTTTTAATGTAGCTATACTTACCTAATATAACCAACCATCCGCAATGTTTTAAAGTATTTATAATGTAGCTAACCTATCCTAATCGACCGCAACATTTAATGCCACGCCGGTTTATACAATGAGATAGAACGGGCCGGGGGGGGGGGGGGGGGGAAAGCGAGCATGAACTTCGGGGAACTTAGGGTGTGGCTCTCTCGTCTGTGAAATGAAGGGTTCCCATCTTGTTGTGTGGTGTAGCTTCGTGACGCGTTTTGACTGATTAAATGAATACGTACGTCCCGCCTAGCAGTTGTAGGCGGTAGTTTGGGTTAGGCTTCACGACTCCCACACTGCCAGACGTGTTAGGCCCTTCTGCAACAGTCCGAACTCGTGCGCGGTACGTGTCCTCATCACAAGGTGAAATGAAGTCACATTGTCGCACGGAAAATTGCCCTGTCTACAATATAGTATGTCCATAAAAGGGGGGGGGGTTGTCTGTGAAATCGGTTTACGGACGATAATTTTACGTGATAACGACATGAAAAAACCTTTTCTGATATTATAGAAGATTTTCTCGCACGGTGGTTGGCCGGTTCTTGCACGCTCGGCTCAGGCGGAACGTGCCAATGAGTCATGCTTTTTTCGTGCGTGCAGCCGGCGTTAATCGATTTATAAGACGTTATCGCGTCAAAAAGTATTGCCCCAGTTATAAATTTTAACTAGGGGCATGCATTTATCGCGAAAAGATCTCGATAATAGCTATTATGTGTATCGAGATCTTCTCGTCGTGAATTGAGCGGAAAAACCATAACATTACTGGGGCAGAAGTGAAGATAAAGGGGCACTGTAAGTCCCTAGAATGCTTTCAAGAATCTGTAGCGGATGTTTCACGCTGAACAAATGATCTGCAAACACGCGTTTCAGCCATTTACATATTCTTCTAAAAAATCCAGTTTAAAAACTAATTACCGGAAACAGAGTATTCTTAAATGATTTTCCTATACAGACACCATTATTATATATTGAGCAGTTCTCAGAACGCGTTGTTTTTTTCTCTCCGAATTTAGACACCGTTTGTGTGCCCAGTTGGAAGACGACTCTTTGCCGTAGACTTTCCTCGGTAAGGACGAATATCCCATTCCAGTTCATTATTTTTGACGTGACAAAGTATAATAAATCGACGAACGCCGGCTGCACGCACGAAAAATTGTCCTGTAACGCACATTTTCCCGTTACGCTGTGTCCCGTTACGCTCATTGTACGCTTACGCCGCAACTATCTCTCTTCCACTCGATTGGAACAACCATCGATTTGACTTTTTCGAGGCACATTAAACTTGAAACACTCCCATTCGTTTCCTACTGTTCCTATCATCGTCCTATCCTTTACAGAATAACACAGATTGGAAGAAGTTAAATAGCAAACATGTATAAAAGTTATAGTTAAAATAATCTCTTCGTTAAAGTATTAAACATATTTGAATTAATGAGTGCAAATAAAAGTAAATTTATCAATTAAATTGTAGATTTCATTTCACTCCTTTTTGTATCCATACAAAATAGTAATAATTCAATAAAAATGATTCAATATTATTCATAAAAGTATGAAATCATTTCATCAATGTTTTGTTATGACGTTGTCACGTTAAACTATCGTCCGTAAACCGACTTTACAGACAACCAATTTTTTTTTTTTTTAATTTACGTTCCACACGGTTAAACTTGCCGACGTTTTAAGTGGCCCAACTTTCAAAAAGAAATATATATTTATATATATATATATATACACATCGCATAATTTTTTGCCTAATTGGTTGGCAAAGTTACGTTTTTTATATAGTATGTTTAATAATAATGAATTGGAATCTAAAACAGAAACTTTTTTAGTTTTCAAGTCAATTTCACTGGCTACTATGTGTCATTGTTTAAGTTATTTCAAAAATAAAATTTTACCTGGCCTCTTAAAATCCTCAGAATGTTTATGATTTTAATAAGGTAAAACAATTAAATTACTTTTTTCTGAAAGGAATTTAAACCATGCCACCAGCATTGCCTTTAAAACAATTTTTTTTAAAAGTTATTTATCACAATTATTGGGTCTCCTTATCCATGCTGCCAGCTAATTATGCAAAAATTGTGCACTATGATGTTCTTTTTTTCATTTTGTTGAATTTCAGCAACTCAAAAAGTCTACTTGTTTAACCGTGTTAAAATTAAACACTAATAATTACATGAAACGGAACAACCCTTAAAA
This sequence comes from Bacillus rossius redtenbacheri, assembly GCF_032445375.1. Lineage (NCBI taxonomy): Eukaryota > Metazoa > Arthropoda > Insecta > Phasmatodea > Bacillidae > Bacillus > Bacillus rossius. The sequence continues at coordinate 31,046,192 of NC_086344.1, forward strand.
TATAGGGTAACGCGCCCCAACATTGATCCTCTTCCCCCTCTTTTTTTTTCTCTCACGTGAATTCTACGTCCTAAGGCAATCAAAGGTGAATTTTTGTGGGTTTTTTCCGTCTAATTTTCCCCATGCTGTTACGTATATTTTATCGTGTTTAGTAATCTTGTGTGCTATGGCATCCCTTGTATTTTTATTCGTGTCATGTACTGCAAGAAGAGGCGTCTGTATGCCCCCCCCCCCCACAAGGGTGGGATGGGTGGACCCTTGGTTCGAGCCCTGTTTAATTTTAAATGTTTAACTATTATAGTTTTTTACAAACTAGAAAAACATATTGATTATTTATTTATACAATGAAATTTTAGAAGAATCTACACCTACAGCTAATTTTATTTTTCTGTAACTATTTTCATTTTTATCCTACAGTGTGTGAAATAAATGTACATACTCGCTGTGGTTATTTAAAAGTAAAATAATTTTATAAATAAAGCTTAGTTTGGTCTTATAAAACAGTAACCATAACTATACCCTTATTTTCAGGTTAAATAACACTTTAAAAAGAGTGTAGGTAAGAAATAACCGTGCAATTATAATGTAGCAAGTGACTGTAAAATGGGGGGGGGGGGGGGGGGGTTGCGTGTCTCCGATCCTGGGGTCCAGGGCCCGTAATCGAATGTGGAGGCCCATGGGCATCTGGCATTGCAGCTGTGTGTATGTGTAGTGTTTATTTGTTCACTACTGATGATGTTGTATTTCTTTTCTTGTGCCGTGTGTAATCTATATTATCTTTGAAAGATTTGTGCAATGGGAGTGCATGACTTGATGTAGGCTTTTGGACATACGCCATTGATTAGCACATGTATGTCTGCAGAAGAAAACTACAAAAAAACACAAATTACAAAAACACAAATTAAGCAAAATTGGTGTTGTCAGGATTTAACGCCACACAATATTCCACAGCAGGAATATGGTCAACAAACAAGGAAAAAACAAAGAAAAATGGACAAACAGAACGAAAAACCCCCACAATTGATGACCGCACAAAAATTCCGAACCAAAAAAAAAAAATTCAACACAACAGTCAAAACGAGAAAAAAAACACGACCAAACGAAAAGACGAAACAAACACAACAGTTTTCTAAAACAGAAACAAGCGACGTTTCGGGAACTGCTATCTGCTCCCGTCCTCAGGCAGAGACGCACATGGTAAGGAAACACAGGTGCGACCATATTCCTTTTGTGGAATATTGTGTGGCGTTAAATCCTGACAACAGCAATTTTGCTTAATTTGTGTTTTTGTAATTTGTGTTTTTTTGTAGTTTTCTTCTGCAGACATACATGTGCTAAGCAATGGCGTATGTCCAAAAGCCTACATCAAGTCGTGTGTAATCTATAGACACCTGCAAAATTCGCGGATTCATTGACCTCTAGGATAGATAGACTCCACAGTCCTTTAAATGCTCGCGGAAATGACACCTGTTCATTGGCTACTGACGCGTGAGACGTCTCAACTAGGCTGTCCGGTAATTCGGCGCTTTCTTGGTTTAGTGTTTCCCATTGACTCACAGTTCCCCCGGATAAAATGTGGGCCAATCGCAGAAGCGGCACGATGGTACAGTTGTTTTGATGCTAGCCTATCGCGAAATGAATTCGCAAATTTTGCATGTCTCTAGTAATCTACTTTCGGCAGATAAAAGAATTTATGAAATCGAAACCAAGGCGCACGTACAAGGCGTCTAAGCTAGGCCGTGGCTGGCACCGGAACATTACTCGCACGAACGGAAGGAAAAGTTCCGGCGGAAACAACTCCGTCATGACCTCCGGAAGTTCGTAACTGTTCCCGTTCCTTGCGTCACAACTTTGGTTCCCAAGAACACCCTGCTTCCCCGGAGAAAAAATTCCGTGATGTCGCTTTGTTCCGACCAGTGGCGGATCCAGAGGTTCACCTCGGAGGGACACTCTAGGATTTCAGAATAGCCAGAGAAAAAATGTCTTAAAATTACTAACTTTGTATTTAATATACTCACACTACACATAACATCCAACCACCACATTTTATGACTCTACAAGAAATTCATTAATTATATTAAAATATTTTATTGGTTTCAGAAACAATCATTTTTGTCGGCAATATTAATGTAGCAGACAACTGGTTTTTCGAGGGGGGGCACTTGCCCCTGGTGCCCCCCCCCCCCCCCCCCTTGAATCCGCCACTGGTTCCGACCTTAAGGAAGTGAAAACCATCCTTTCTGGAAAATCGCTCCGATCATGCCGTTAAAACAAAATGTTCACATCAAAGTCACGAAGGACGCTAGCTGGTTACAAACTATCCACGGATCTTCTTCATAAACTAATCATCATCTTCGTAAATTTTGCGGGTACAAAGTCCATTTAATTTTGAATTCGAAACCACAAGAATAGTTGTGCTGTGTAGGAAAAAAAAAAATTCGAAAACTTGTTAAGACGCATGCAGCAAACACGCCTAATGAGTAGAGACGGGAAAAATTCGCGGGATCAATGACCTCCAGGATAGACTCCAATATCCTCGACACACTCTGTCAAATGCCACCCACTCATTGGCTGCCGTCTTGTGAGACGTCCCAACGTAGCAGCCTGTGATTATTATAAAGCTTTGGTCGGGTGTTTCTCATCCACGTGACTTGTGAGCCAATAGCAGAGGCAGCACGGAGGTATAACTATTTGTAGCGTAGCCTATCGCGAAAAGAATTCGCGGATTTTTCCGGTCTCTACTAATGAGGTTCTTGTTTGACACTGTTATCACAAAAATTTCTGAAATCGCGTGAAATGTTATTTTTTCATTAGTAGTATATGTGGTTCCTCCCGGCCCAGGTTTACAGGATTGGAGCCGGAGGAACCGACCGCCATCTTGGATTGTGACGTAACGGTCGCCATCTTGTATGACCTTGACCTTTGACTTGTACTTCAAAAATTTGGCCAAAAATTCGCCTCTTCAAGCTGTCGAGGTCATGACCTAGACCATTAGGATGTCACGGCCCCCATATTGAATTATGTCGTGACCGTTGCCATTATCGTTACGGCTACCATCTTGAAAATCTGTATTTTTTGTGCTAGAAAATCAGGAAAAATTAAAAAAATTAATAAAAAACATTAACTAATACAAATGTAAATAAAAATGAGTGCGTGTACTTATGTACGCTCGTGAGAAAATAGTTTTTAATTACATGCAAATAATTAATTACAATAAAATAATAAAAGGGCTGGAAAAAGATAGTCAACACAGTCAATAAAGTTCAGTTTAAATTTGAAAAATTAAATAAATAAAATTTAGAGAATAATAAATATATATGACATAATTAGTACTAAATATTATAAAATTCTTAATTTTAAATATTTTTATTGATTATTTAAAATTTTAAAATAAAATAGAAACATATAATAATAAATTAAAAAAATTAATTTAAGTTAATTCATGTTATATTGATATTTTAATTTGATGTTCGATTTTATTTTTTATCACAAATTTTTATTAAATGTTTTATTAAAATTATTTCTTTATTTTGTAAATATTAAATAACCAATAATAAATATTTAACATTAATAATTTAATAATATTTAATATTAATTATATTAAATACTAATATTTTAATTTATATCAATAAATAATACATACGGATAGTTAACCTCAATTATATTGGAGCACTTGAAAAAGTATAAAGGCACAATTTTTTTTACTAATTTTACGAATAGTAAATAAAATGAATCAAAATATTCAATTTAAATCACTGCTGAATATAATTTATCAGCATGTATATAATTCGCACTTGTATGAAACTAAAACACGTGTTGTGAATGTAGAAACTAGAAACATGTGGATAAATATTATAAATATGAAAACAGTGATCAGAGGCGACGAGCGTGCCAACATGCGCGACTAATAGAGGTTCTATTTCTATTTTGTTGGTAGCTTTTTTTCGAGACTTAATGAGCGGTTTAGCGGGCAGCTTCAACCTGTTAATTTTGTGTTACAGTGATGCGCGCTCATCTTAAAATTTCACTCTCATCATTTTTTCGTAACGCGCCTAAAGAAGTAAAGCTTCAAAAAACACTCCGCCATCTTGGATTATATCGTCACGACAGCGATTGAGGGAGAAAAATATAATCGCAGGAAACCTTTTTTCTTCTTTTGACGTGACAACGTCTAATAAATCGATGAACGCCGGCTGCACGCACGAAAAAGTGTCCCGTTACGCACATTGTCCCGTTTCGCTGTGTACCGTTACGCTCATTTTATATTGCTCTTTGCTAACCTGAACCTCCTAGCATTGCGACCGAGACCGTGGCGTAATTCTGTTTTCATGCATTTCAATGTAACATTTTCATTGCTCTTTGTTAACCCGTTCCTCCTAGCATTGCTGCAGAGTCCGTGGCGCAAATATCTCTCTTCCACTCGATTGGAACAACCATCGATTTGATTTTTTCGAGGCACATTAAACTTTTTCGTTTCCTACTTTTCCTATCATCGTCCTATCCTTAACAGATAAACACAGATTGGAAGAAGTTAAATAGCAAACATGTATAAAAGTTATAGTTAAAATAATCTGTTCGTTGAAGTAATAAACATATTTGAATTAATTAGTGCAAATAAAAGTAAATTTATCAATTAAATTGTAGATTTCATTTCACTCCTTCTCTGTATCCATACAAAATAGTGATAATTCAATAAAAAATGATTCGATTTTTATTCATAAAAGTATGCAATCATTTCATCAATGTTTTGTTATGACGTTGTCACGTTTAAACTATCGTCCGTGAACCGACTTTACAGAGAACCATTTAATTTTTTTTTTGCGTTGGAAGGCACTCGCTTCCTGGTCTCAGAGGCGACAGGCGACGGACGAACTGGAAGGTCTGGCCTCGCGTAAAACACGACCTCAGCTGCTCGGGAACACAGCGACGTCTTGCGCAGGTCAGGAAGTCGTTTTAACAGCGCGCTTGTTATTTCGTCGACTGCTCCTCTGCCCTCCCCTTCCCCCTTCCTTTCCCGCCCTCCTTAAAACACGCCGCGCAAGGCGTTTCAACTAGTTTCTCGATGTTGTCTGTGAAGTCGGTTTACGGACGATAAATTTTACGTGATAACGTCATAAGAAAACATTGATGAAAAATTGGCATACTTTTTAATTTTCAAATATTATTTACAGTTTTTGCAACTAGCGCATTTATGACGTGTTAAAAAAAAAATTTAATGATGTAAACTACAAAGTAGATTTTTTTTAAAAATTTAATAAGGTTTTTTTTGTTTGTTTGGAGGTGTGTGGAACGATGTCAACCCCTATATTTCCTCCCATAGACTGCAAATGAACGAAACACAATAGGCCATATATCTAACAACAACCCCTTTCAGCATGCCGAAGTTCCAGTGAAATGTCAAAATGGACGTATTCGTTTCTTGCGAGATGGTTTCTTGCCGGGCTTCGTTAGAAGAAATTACTTCTAAGAAAGGAAGACTCTCGCTGTGACGTGTGTTGTGTCGAGGGAAAAAAAAAGTACCGAAGTTCATTTTTAGTACGTCGGCGGGGGGAAAATAAAATCCCACGCAACCTGCCTTGCGGACATTCGTCTTCTTGGTAACAACTCTGTCCGACAAAGGGAGAATTCAATACCGCGCGCCTGCTAAGTTGAGATTTTCCTACAAATAAGGTCGCTTATCAGATTACTGCGCAGAAAAATAATTTTCAGAACTGTTATAAAAGATTCCTTTCGAAACCACTTCCCAAAAAAAAATTGTTCAACATATGTGTATAGTTATTTTTACATATACGAAAAACATTTTTTTTTGGAGATAATACTGAGTATTTCTTACGAAAATTGACTTATAATTTCTTTATTTTCATTGATGGTTCATTCAAGCATATATTTTTTTAACATGGAAAAGGTAATCGAATACTCAACCATTTGAATTTATTTTCTTGTCTTGTGAAAGCTATGTGCGCAGTTGAAGCTATTCAGGGAACGGTTTACAAATAACTTATTAACCATCGCAGATACTGTGAAAGCACAAAGCATAAGACTCCAACCCCTGTATTACTGCGAATTATATTTTGTTGTGATACAGTTGTTTACATGTAAATGTACAAATTTAAAAAAAATCTGTAAATTTACATGAAATTTACTTTGCGTTTAGCAAGAATAATCAGTAATGAATGTGCTTACCATTAAAGATATGAGTGAGAAATATTATCAGAAAAATATTTCCCGTTCGGAAAATATGGAGAAAAATATAACTTCTAATTTATTTAAAATACTTGTTCCGAAAAAAAAACAGTTAAGTAATGCACGGCTTTTACGTGCTTTCAAGAAACTGTACCGGTTGTTTCACGTGAAAAATTACTCCGAAAACACTCATTTTTAGTCATTTCAACTCTTCTGAAAATACCGTTCAAAAAATCTTAATCTGAAGTCAAAAGTATTTTTTCGGCCATCAGCGAATTCATAGATGCTTTCCGTGAACGGACCCCTCTCGGAATATCTTGAGCAGTTTTCAAATCGAGTTGGTTTTTAACCGTGTGTGTGCCTGGGTGGGTTGGGGGCCTTAAAGTTTATTTCGAAAAAAAAAAAAAAAAAAACTGTTCCAATACCTCCCCGAGACGCACCAACGAGTGACGTCATTCATCTTTCTCGACGATTACGTCGCCGCCATCAGATGTCGCGCGGGGTGTGGCGGGGTTTTGGGGGTGGGGAAACAAAACACTGACGCAAGAACGGGATGGGGACAAATGGCGGGACAGTAGCGGGCCACCGGATCATCAAAGGAACGACTGCTTCAGTCGTTTGTTTTCTTCTCCGACGACAACGCTTATTCCGAAACTACCTCGCCCCAGAATACGAGGGATGTTTGGAAACTACGTCCCAGCACACAATCACTCTGAAGAAAACGGGGGGTTGTCTGTAAAGTCGGTTTTCGGACGATAATTTTACGTGATAACGTCATAAGAATACATTGATGAAAAATTGCATACTTTTTTAATTTTCAAATGTTATTTACAGTTTTTTTGCAAATTTAATTTAAATAATTTGTTTAAATATAATCACGAACAATTAGTTAAAAAAAAGCACGTCTTAACCTGTTTGATATTATAGAATAATTTTCTCGCACGGTGGTTGGCCGGTTCTTGCACGCTCGGCTCAGGCGGAACGTGACAATTTGTTCGTGCGTGCAGCCGGCGTTCATCGATTTATAAGACGTTATCACGTCAAAAATCACAACAAAAAAATTGTATCTGTGTGGAGCCCACGCATGACTGAATCCAAACTTCTATCTTATTTCATTATTAGGTATAGGAAACTCAGGCTGAGATCGCAGATGAAAAAAATGTATATATGCAAGTATGCAAGCACTAAATTATGATATTGCACTAAATTATGCAAGTATTCTGCGTCAATTCTACCTCTCCTCTATCGTTTTCCCTCCCACCACGTGCCTAACTGTTCCCCTCGTGTGATCGGAATTATCGTAACGCTCGAAAATTGTAGTTTCCTCAACAAATAAAATTTAATCATGGCATTTTTTTTTTGATGAGAATGAATTTTTACAATGCACGCGCAACATGAAAAAAAGTACATACAAATAAATATCATACATGTGCTTTTAAATTATATACTTTAGTTATTCATATCGAATACGGGTTCGTATAATTAAATATATATATATTAATTTTTTGTGAATATTAGTGATAGAAATTGTGCCTATAAACATTTTCAAGCGTATTTATTTAGGTGAGGTTATATTCCGATATGTATAATTTATTGTCATTATAAGTTAATAGCATTATTATTTTAAAAAATAATAAAAATTCATCAAAAATATCTTGATTATTTTACTAAATTAAATAATTAATTTTTTACGCGTGTTTATTTAAATTTTTCTAATTTGATATAATTTTCCATTTTACCAACCGTATTTTTTTAAAATATAATTCCAGTCATTTTTATTTAATTTCTATTAATTATTTGTATGCAAAACTAAAGTTATTTTTTTATCATGTAAGTAAATGTAACTTCTAACGCGCCATGTTTTTTTCCCCTCCTTTTTCGATGCTGACGGGTAGATTGTATGCTAACCCAACGTAATCGATAGAGACCGGAAAAATTCGCAGATTCATTTCGCGATAGTCTGAAATTCATACACACGCACCTTTAAGCTGCTTTTGCTATCGGTTCACTGTTCGTCTGGGCGACTCTGGACCAATGAGAAACCCTCAACCGAAGAAGTAACAAATCATGGGCAATACCATCAGTTGAGACGACTCGCAAGTCAGCAGCTAACGAACTGGCCGTTATTTGCCCCGAGTGTACAGAGATGACTGTGTAGACTATACTGGAGGTCATCGAAACCGCGAATTTTTCAGTCCCCTAGTAATCGACGCCTGAGACAACCGTCACCCGAAACAAAAGCGGTCTTTGGCATTGGCCTGAATGTCCGTACACACACGTCCACTCCACTATTTCGAGACGGCCTAGGGTTACTTCGCAATCAGAAGCTCGTTGTTCCCTGACGTCTGTGCATCGAGTTATACGTAGTCTTGCGTCCATTCGGCCTCAGGGGCTTACAGATCAACGTCACGTCAGTAACGGTATGCAAAACCTCCACCGGGAGAGCCGAAAATCATGTTACATCCCTGCTGCGAAGTCAGTTCAACCAAGAGGCAGAGCGCCAGCTAACGTTCCGGAAATTTTTGAAGCGAAAACTTCTATGAGAAGGTTTTGATAGGGAGTAAATTCATGTAAGTTCGTCATCGACATGGTCACGTGACGTGTTAATTTTTTTGACGTGACAACGTGTAATAAATAGATGAACGCCGGCTGCACGCACGAAAAAGTGTCCCGTTACGCTCATTGTACGCTTGTGCCGCATCTATCTCTCTTCCACCCAATTGGAACAACCATCGATTTGACTTTTTCGAAGCAGATTAAACTTGAAACACTCCCATTCGTTTCCTACGTTTCCTATCATCGTCCTATACTTTACAGAATAACACAGATTGGAAGAAGTTAAATAGCAAACATGTATAAAAGTTATAGTTAAAATAATCTCTTCGTTAAAGTAATAAACATATTTGAATTAATGAGTGCAAATAAAAGTAAATTTATCAATTAAATTGTAGATTTCATTTCACTCTTTTGTATCCATACAAATTAATGATAATTAAATAAAAATGATTCAATTTTATTCATAAAAGTATGCAATCATTTCATCAATGTTTTGTTATGACGTTGTCACGTTAAACTATCGTCCTTAAACCGACTTTACAGACAACAGATTTTTTTTAAATTTATATATATTTAAAGGATAAAACTTAATTTATTCTATTTTTAAAGATAGAAGTTTTTTTTTAATTTTGTCTTCTTTTTCCAAGGAAATTTTAATGTTATCGTGTGGTAACCAATTGCGAGTATTGGATATTTTTTAGTAGGTAGATAAGTTGAGGTTATGTTTTTTTTCCTTTTGTTTATTTATTTACGATGTGAATATCTTCAAATGTCAGGTTATTGATTAGGTAATCAGAGATAATGTTGATTATTTGTAGATTTTAAGTTAATAATTTTTTATTCTTTCAAAGAAAAAAATTTATTTCTTCTAGTTTCAAAGTTATTATTGGTAGGGGTAAAACTTATGGGTTCGCGTCACCGACATGCTAGTGATATAATACCAAAATCATTTTCTTGCGTACATTTGCCGTAGAAATGATTTCATATTACACATTTAAAAACAAAATTTTAAGTTTTCACTGCTGTCGACAGTTCCCATGACTGACTTTTTTTTTTTTTTTTTTTTTTTTTAAGTAAAACTTCTCTACGGCCGGTCGGATTGGTCGAGGTGATGGCCAAATCAAAAGCGTGGATTCCCGGGTGAGAATACGAACCCATTGTCATTGCGAACGCTGTTTTGTAATCGCGCGTGTGTTTCATTTCTGCAATCTTACACGAACGTTCCTGTATTACAGAAAGCTCGGGATAATCTTGAGGAGATTTTTTATTAGAATATCCGCGTGGTTTGTTTTTCTGAAGCCTGCACACCGTGTGTGTGTTTTTGTGTGTGGTGTGTGATATTTGTGTGCGGTGTGTGTTTTTGTGTGTGGTGTGTGTATTTTTGTGTGGTGTGTGTATTTTTGTGTGGTGTGTATGTTTTTGTGTGGTGTGTGTTTACTGTGTGGTGTGTGTTTTTATGTGGTGTGTGTGTTTTTGTATAATGTGTGTGTTTTTTGTGTGTGTTCAGTGTTTTTTGTGGTGTGTAGGTTTATTGTGTGTGGTGTGGTTTTGTGTGTGTGGTGTGTGTTTTTGTTTGTGGTGTGTGTGTTTTTTGTGTGTGGTGTGTGTGTTTTTTTGTGGTGTGTGTGTTTTTTGTGTGTGGTGTGTGTGTTTTGGTTTGTGGTGTGTGGTTTTTTGTGTGTGGCGTGTGTGTGCTTTTGTGTATGTGTGCCATTCTCGCCGAGGGAGGGTTATAGATCGGTAGGGTAGGGGTGAAGGGGGGCGCCCCTCGAGTGTGTGGGCCTTGCAGTTCTCAGACGGGCGCCTTCGACGACGGCCCAGGCGCCGCACAGTGGGAGATTTGCCCGAAAACGTGGTCAAAATGCAAATCGCGAACTTAAAATCCCGACCAAACTGCATGGGAAACCGGATATGGAAATGAGAAATTCCCATATCCTGAGGTTTCACGGCAGTTGACAAGTGAGGGTCGAGTGCGTTGGGCGGACCTAACTATGTTGAAGATAATTCCATGCTGTACTAAAGTGAATGTCGCGGCCGTAAAAATGGATATTTTTGAGTTCTGAAAAATGTATGCAATTCCTGGAGATATGGCGTCTATATCGCTGCCTTATGTTGTTATATATAAAGCTGTAATGTTTTTTTGTTTTATTTTCTAAAGCTACTTTGTGAACATAATGAAAATTTAGTTTTATCATATTACATCGAGGCTTTTATTTGGGTATGCCACATTATGCACCTTTCTTTCGAAAAAGAGCGTTTAGTTTATTGTTTTAGTAATACGAATTTACAATAACTAGCTGCTAATATGTGCTACCCTTTGTGTACGATATTTTTTTCCTTCATTGCTGCACTGGTGGCGACTCCCTGAGGCTATGGCGGGTCTAAGCCGACCCATCATTGTCGACAATGTGCATAGCCCGTCCAATACCAGATGCCTTTTTTCTTATTCCTTCATAAGCTTCACTAATTGTCAGTTCATTCTCGACATCGTCATCGATGTCTGTTAAAGTCTGGAGAAGTTTACTAGTGGTGGTCTAGCCTTTCAGAAATCTTTGATGAAAACCACATGTAGTGTTGGTATAGTGAGATTTTTTATTGATACGGAATTTTTTACTACTGGTAAGAAATAAATCTAAAGTCCTTCAAAGTTTTTCACTAAGAAGGACAATTGTTTTAGATTTTCCAGCTGTAAAATAACCATATAATGATGGGTGGGTACACACAAACCCATAAGGAATTTATTAAGTTTATGTCTTGTGTTGCTTTACAATTCAATGATTGTTATCTAATGAGATGAAGAAACTTCCTAAATAAGTTCACGAGACTGTATGGAATGATGGGATGGAAGAAATGGCAACAATTGAGAAATTTGAGCGAAGTTTAACAGCCTAGGTCTTCAGTGCCAGTGACTGTGATTTGGGGTAGAATCGAAGCATGAATGGAATACAACAGTGAAATGGGAAGCACTCCGAGAAAACTAGCTCTTCTAGGGCCAAGTCAGTTACATTTCCCCCCTTAAGAAATTCCGGATCGACCATAACCAAGAATGAATCCCGCGAATAAGACATTATTCCTAAGGATCTACTGTTGCGAACGCAAATGAGCACTGAACAAAGAACTTGTAAACGAATTCACCAAAAACATTATGGTATAATTTTGTTGACTATTTCTTTGGTATTTTCTTTTTCACTATAACAGAATTGCATAAAAATATCAGTGCATTTTATTACACTATTGTAATTATATTCAACAAAATGGTATTAATAATTTGTGAATATGATGTTTTTAATATTCCAAATTGAAGGGTTGTCCGAGAAACGGGGTTGCATTATAACAATACCTGCGAGTGCAAGGCCTGCTTTGTCCACGTTTTTTTCTAAGCTAAACACTAAATGGAAAGAATCTTCAAGAAACATTGACTATTTTCTGAATAAAAATCAAGCATGGCTCAGCAAGAACATTTGTATTCCGGTAAGTAATCCCAGTTCTGGAGAGTCGGCAAAGAAACGTGGATGCCCTTCCATGGAATTTTGTTCAAGTAGTGAACGAATGAAACGAAGGAGAACAGAGCAACTACGTACAAATGTAGACATGTCGATGTTGTCTTATGCCACTCAGATGAGCCTTCGTTCGTCTGGTAATATAGATGCTGCCAACATAGTAAAAGACATAACAACTACCCCAACAAGAGCTTCGAAATATCGGAAGCGTTATATAGTATGCAAGTCGAGAAGACATTATCTGCAGATGAGGCTTTGTCTACAATGGTTGAAGCTAAATTGAGTAGGCATCAATACAGTGTAATTAGATCAACAGCGCGAAAACACAACTGCAAATTGTATCCCAGTTATGAAGCAGTAAGGGAAGCGAAATCGAGGTGTTGTGCACCGCGTACGAGTATCACAGTTACTGAGAAAAGTGCAGAACGAAGTTTCAAAGTCTGTTAGATCACACCTGTCAACGTATTTTACTAGTCCAAGAAGAAGTGATACAAAGTTTACATCCCGACGATGTGCGTGCATTAAGTTTAATTTGTAAATGGGGATGTGATGGGAGCTCGGAACACAATGAGTACAAGCAAAGATTCAACAACGATTCTGATTCGGATGCAAATGTGTTCTTAACGTCTTTTGTACCATTGCAACTTGTTTCTTCTGAACTGAAATCTCGGGACGAAATTGTTATATGGAAGAATCCGAGGCCTTCATCTCCCAGGTTTTGTAGGTCAATCAGACTGCAGTTTCTCCATGAAAACACTGAATGCATTGTAAGAGAAAAAAACTATATCGAGCAGCAAATTGAATCACTTGTTCCACTGACTGTAACAATAAATGGGAATGCGATATCTGTTACATACAAAATGTGTTTTACCATGATGAGCAATTGTCAATAAAATTACAAACATTTAATATGCATATTATAGACTACAAATTATATATATTTTTTGTTATTTTAGCCTCTATTAGATGAACGGCCATTAACTAATTGATTTTATCATTAAATTCGTAATCAGCGACCTCGAAAACCCCTATAATGAAGTTTGTATGACATAACATTGGTTTTTGTATTTTTGACCACGTTTTCGGGCAAATCTCCCACTGTGCGCCGTGCGAGCCCGCGTCTGGAGGCGTCGGGACGCTACCGCCTTGTCGTCCTGAGAGTTTCCCAACCGCCCGCTCGCTGACTCAACTGCGGGCGGTGCTGAAGGAAGCCCTGGGCTGGACGCTACCCTAGGCGTGGAGGAGGGGGGAGGGGAACTGGACCGCAGCCAGACCTCCGAGTGTTTCGTGTTGGAGGGAGGGGGGGGGGGAGGTGGGGAGGGCGGGGAAGGGAACGTCTCGATACACTCCGTGTGTCCACAAGGAAAAAAAAATATATTTCGTACCAACTTAGGCGAGAAAAAAGTACTAAATTATAATTTGTTATGGTTTTTAACAATTTAGGAAGTTATTATGACATTGCAATGCTCGAACTTAAATACCACACCACACACACACATACATACATCTCATGGTTTTTTTTAAAATAATTACGCTTAATAATAAAACATATTGGAGTTACAATAATATTATTATATTAAATAAAAATGTACTAGATCTGTACTAAACCACTAATAAAGTTATAAAACTACTAGATCTAGTACGAAAGTACTAACTGTGGAGACCCTGGATACACTCCGTTCCAGATGCGGCGAGAGTTTTCTCCTTCACTGTACACACATACACATATATATTTTCGACGTGATAACGTCTTATAAATCGATGAACGCCGGCTGCACGCACGAAAAAAGCATGACTCGTTGTCACGTTCCCGCCTGAGCCGAGCGTGCAAGAACCGGCCGACCACCGTGCGAGAAAATCTTCTATAATATCAAACTGGTTAAAGCGGGCTTTTTAAAAGCAGCAATTTTTAAAAAAAAAAAATTGATTTATTTGTCCAATTTCGTCATTTCAAATCAACAATTTATTGACATTGGTTTGATTTTCAGTTTATTTCTATAACTAACTGTTCGTGATTATATTTAAACAAATTATTTAAATTAAATTGGCAAAAACTGTAAATAATATTTGAAAATTAAAATTATGCAATTTTTCATCAATGTTTTCTTATGACGTTATCACGTAAAATTATCGTCCGTAAACCGACTTTACAGACAACTCCTTTTTTTTTTTGTAAATGTAAACAAAAATTTTCATACAAAATTACTGATGTTTGTAAATTTTTACACGCATCACTACAGAATAGTGTGCGCAGTACTAACACCGGAGCATTCATTTATGCTGTGTGTTATCCCGGTACCTACTCCAATAGGAATAATAAAACGAAATGAATTCCACTTATTGAATATTCGATGATATTTTTTACATTCTTTGAAATAAATTCATGTTTGAATAAAGCATTAATTAAAACATAATTTTCTAGAGAAATATATCGGAAAACTATTTTCATGCATTCGAAAATAACCGTAGCCGTGTGTTGTGTGAAACTTAACAATATCTTTCTTGTAATATTGCAGAAACTATTCCTTGGCAAGGCAGACTGCAAGCATGTATAACTTTGACTTTCTTCTCTCGGCACTCCCCTCTGAGACCTGGGGGGGTGGGGGGGGGGGGCCGTCAAACACCAGTCAGAGACACGGTGACCGAATCACATTGTCCCACTCAAGAGAAAGGGGATTTGCCGCGGGCAGCCTTCATTTCACAGACGAGAGAGCCAAAACCCGAAGTTCCCCGAAGTTGATGGTTTTTTTCCGTATCTTTAATGTAGCTATCCTAACCAAATCAACCGTCCACGATGTTTTAAAGTATTTATAATGTAGCTAACCTAACCTAATTGACCATTAGTATCCTTTTATCAACACCGCCATATTTATTTACAATGAACAAAAAAAACCGAAGAGGCTCGATCTGGCGTTTGGCTCTCTCGTCTGTGAAAAGAAGGCTGCCCATGTGCCGCAGTAATCAATCAGCCGATGTGAAACCAGATGTGGGAAGAGTGTGCATAACAATGTGAATTTAAGCCCGACGCCAATTTTTTTTCCCGAGTCCCTAGTAATGACTCCTCAGAGCATAACTAGGGACCGGAAAAAATCGCGGATTCAATTACCTCTAGGATAGCCTCTATTATCCTCTGCATTTCTCATGTAAACCCGCGTGTTCATTGGGTACTAAATTGTGAGGCGTCTCCACTGGGTAGCTTGCGATTCGACGCTACTTTGGTCGATAGTCTCTCATTGGCCCAGAGAACTCCAGTTAAACTGCGAGCCAATAGCAGAACCAGCAGAATTGTACACATGTTTGAATTTCAGCCTATCACGAAATGAATCGGCGAATTTTTCCGGTCTCTAAGCATAACATAAAAAAAAACGAAGAAAAAAAATGCAACTCTCAGGTGTAGTGTTTTGAATTGGGGGGAGATTAGGAAACGGAATCTTGGGAGTGGGGCTCTCAAAGGCAAGTTTGTGTCGGCGCACACTCGCATAATTTTGCGCACTTGCATGCTTGCGTGAATTTGTATTTGTACTTTCCAAGCGCGCACTTATTTTTAAACTTTACGTTATACATAACCAGTAGTTCGCAACCGATCATCGCTATTTTCCGTTTATAGTGACTTGTACATTTTTTTTAGACCTGTAACTAATAACAATGACTTGCGATGTAATCGACGAACGAATATATCACAGTAACGTATCTTTGGTACCAGCGTTAAAAAAAAAGAAAGCAATATTAACGGCTAAGCTTCCATTGTAGTGGTACACTTACGTACGTCCCATGGCGACAATAATGGTATACAGTACCATTTAAATGGCACGCCAAACAACCCTGACCAACTTTTGCCAATTAACAACGCTAGATATAACTTTCAGCTTCTCTTAAAAACACTATCCATTACTTGCTATTATTTAAGCACTTTTGTTAATATGGAAACACATCATTGTGGCCTGTTTGACACTTAGCTTTTGTTAGACCACAGCTATAGGTTTTCAAAAATATAAAAGAAGTAACAAATTATTATTTTTATTCTTAAGAACATGTTTTAAATATTTATTAATGCTTATTTATATCTCAACCAAAACAAAATTAAAAAATCACGGTTTTAGGTCAATAGGTTATGATTATGAGAAAAACAGAATTGTTTGTGAATAATTTAATTTAATTTCTGTTCATAAGTTATGCTTTACTCTTTTATCACTTGTAATTCTCTTATACTTAGAGAGAAACGTGTACTACCTTTATAAAAATAATGGTACCTAATTATTAGATATTATATACTTATATTCCTCCAAAAACGTAAGCACATTGATACGATAAATACAAGAGTGGAATTTCTAATTTGATACAATTAATTGACACTTAGTTGGGTAAACAAAATTATTTTATTTTATGTTATTGCATCTCCTGGGGAAGTTTTAGTAACTTTTGTTTATTATTTTATACTTCGCGTCTTATTTAACCACACTTTCACGCACTTTATTTCATCAGTCCGATATTTTATCTCCAAAGTAAAGGAAAGTAACGAATTAACGCTACTTTTGACCCAGGACAGAATATTTAATTAATTTTTTTTAGATATACGCCATTTCTGGCCACTCTGATTGTCAAAGAGAAACCTAATTAATGGACAAACATCACTAATACTCAAACAAGCCAAAATAAGACCATGTCCAGTATTAAACGCATAGACAGCACAGATAATTCCGTAGAAGGAATTAAAAAATGGGTTGTCTGTAAAGTCGGTTTACGGACGATAGTTTAACGTGACAACGTCATAACAAAACATTGATGAAATGATTGCATACATTTATGAATATAATTGAATCATTTTTATTGAATTATCACAATTTTGTATGGATACAAAGAAGGAGTGAAATGAAATCTACAATTATTTAATTCATATATTTACTTTTATTTGTACTGATTAATTCAAATATGTTTATTACTTTAACGAACAGATTATTTTAAGTATAAGTTTTATACATGTTTGCTATTTAACTTCTTCCAATCTGTGTTATTCTGTTAAGGATAGGACTATTATAGGAAAAGTAGGAAACGAATGGAAGTTTTTCAAGTTTAATGTGGCTCGAAAAAGTCAAATGGATGGTTGTTCCATTCGAGTGGAAGAGAGATAGATGCGGCGCAAGCGTACAATGAGCGTAACGTGACAAAGCGTAGCGGGACAACGAGCGTAACGGGACAATGAGTCATCCTTTTTCGTGCGTGCAGCCGGCGTTCATCGATTTATTAGACGTTGTCACGTCAAAAAAAAAGTCACAGGTCAGATCAGTCTTCTTGTGCCTAATGATAGGAGCATATGTCAGATCCCGAAACGTCACACCTGTTTTGTCTCAGGAATGCCGAGAAGTGTTCGTGGGCGATGTCTTCGTTTGTTTGTCGCGTTGTTTTCCGAGGTCGCTTTCGGTCTTTTATTCAGTGTTGTTTTGGAAAATATCTCGTAGTGTCAGCCCAATGCGTTCGTATATCCTGTGATTTTTTGTTTGTTTTCCTGACTGATTCAGTCCTCGTAATTATATGTGCTGTCCATACATTTAACTTTCGACGTCGGCTTATTTTGGGTTATTTTTTTTTTCCTTCTGTGCTTTTGGATAATGCGTCATTTTCGTTCATTCATGAGGTTTCTCTGTGACATACAGACCTACCCAGCAAATATTACAACAGACTATTTTTACAGATGTGGCATATTGTATTGTATAGCTACGAACCCTTACATTTATGTTTTATTTTTCCAAGTGATTTATTGAAATAGTTTTTAGTGTTTTTGTTTTTCTTAATTTATATTATTCATTAAGCTTCTTTAATTTATTGTATCCAATAGTGTGGTCCCAATGTTCAGTGTAATAGTGTTTTATTTTAGTAATGTAGTGTAATTACACGAGTAAATTGCAAATCGGCCTAGTGCTGAATTTTGTTCGTGTGTAAAATAAAATAAATAAATAACCACTTTTTTATATCAATCTCCCCCCCCCCCACAATTATAAGAATCAATCAAAGAATGCAAGTCAATAAGGTGACCATAGAGCGTAATGAACAACACTTAAAATAATTAAACAGTGAAGCATGTTTACTGACTTCGATATATGGTCGCATTTAGAGTCGCAGATCCTCAAGGGTGGTGGGAAAGGGGGGAGGGCGAGAATTTTTTCTCTTGGGTTTTAACCAACACAAGTAAAATCTGTATATGGTGCTCGGATATCGTATACTGCCCATATTTAGGGTTTTATGCATGCAATAAACAGAAAACTTCAAAATAATCAGAACGTTTGCCATGAAACATAGTTTTGACGTGAAGACGTCTTTAAAATTGCTTCCATAGTGGGAGGCAATTCAAAAAACGAATGATAACAAAATCGGGGGGGGGGGGGGGGGGGTTACAGTTTGGTGTTGCAGCTACATATCTATCATCATCATCCAAAATTTAATCACACCACTGGATAGCTAAAGGATCAAAAAATTTGTTACACTAAGTGAGGACTGTGACACATCGCGCGCGGTGGACGGGGAAGCGCCGCCATTTTGAGGTCATTTTGCTGCGTTTAGAGATTTCCATTTAGTAAACCTTTGACTTGGAGAAGCTACGACGTTCGTTTGAGTTTCATTCGTCAGCTCTCGTCAAAATATATAGATTGCTTGTGTAAAAAATTAGTGTAAAATAGTTACAGTGAATATATATGGTGTTAAAATAAAAATATATATATAATGTCGGCCTATACGCGTCAAAAAGCCAAATCCAAATACAGAGATAGTACACGGTTGGAAAGAGCTTCCCAAAAGCAATCGAATGATACCAATAAAACACCACATGACCGAGTGAAGCAGTGCCGGGAACGTAAAAGAACGAATGCGGCCGAGCGGATCAACGACGGTGCCAGTACATCTGCAGCTGGGGGCCATTGAAATTATGCAAGTAGATGTATCGACGTACATAAAATAGCTAATTTTATATTTTGCATATAAAATATCACCTGTTACGTACACGTATTCACGTACAACACACGGCAGTCTCCATGACACAGCCACACCCCATTTTTTTACGGTTACGTTCATTAACTCCTGTTTCACTGTCACGATTTTGAAAGCGCAAGCGGGACCCCCTCTGTGAGGGGCTTATCAATTACATGGGGGACCGATGACACCCTACCCCCTCCTCCCGGGGGTCTACGCCCATGGTCACATTTTTAAAAATTTTCCCCCGATTTTCTAGTTTATATTTGAGTATTTTCAAGATGGTGGACGTGACGTCATAATTCGGTGGAATGTTCTAGAAAACAAAATGGCGGAATTTTCTAGAAAACTAAATGTCGGAATCCAAGATGGCCGCCGGAATTTGACGTCATCCAAGATGGCCGCCGCGGATCCTCAGATCCCGACCCTGGACCCGGTGTCCCAGGATGGACCAAATACACCTACTACAATTTATAAATAAATGGTCACATTTGAAGAGTTAGCGAATGAACCACCCTGATCTCGCAAGCGAGATATCCGTTGCCCCTTAGGCGAGGAAACTCGTAAAGCCTCCCTTCTGCACGAAGAGCGGCCTTGAAGGACGCGTATCGGCCGGTTTGAGGCAGGATCCTTTGGGAGAGACGTGAAAGGGGGGGGGGGAGGGGAAGTGGTGACCTAATGAGGTCAGGTGTAAGGCAGTGGCAACCCCCAACATCTACCACCCCCCACCCCACCCCCAACCCCTAACACGACCGCCCACGGAACCTTGGCACGAATCTCTCGTTTCCAAGCCACCCCCTACCCCATATCTCTCTCTTTCTCTCTCTCTCTTTGTGCGCTTCGCAACCCACCCCTACCCTTTTTCTCATTTGCAACCATTAGCATACCCTCCTCTGGCGATCATGAAGAGAGGCGGGAAATGGCATTCGACCGATATTAAGGAGGGACTGAGGGAGAAAAATTCATCCCCAGATTTTCAATCCACGCCTCAAACCGCGCCAATGCAATCACCTATTTTTTTTTGAAGTGTGACTTGTCAGCTCTATCGTATTACGTCGTTCGGGTGGGAGTAATTTCGTGAACGGAACGGAAACGCGTAACCGCGCGAAACTCAGTTCACAAAGACTTTATAGTATTAACTTTTTTTGACGTGACAACGTCTAATAAATCGATGTACGCCTGCTGCACGCACGAAAAAGTGTCCCGTTACGTGGTAATTTCGTGAACGGAACGGAAACGTGTAACCGCGCGAAACTCAGCTCACAAAGACTTTATAGTATTAACTTTTTTTGACGTGACAACGTCTAATAAATCGATGTACGCCTGCTGCACGCACGAAAAAGTGTCCCGTTACGTGGTAATTTCGTGAACGGAACGGAAACGTGTAACCGCGCGAAACTCAGTTCACAAAGACTTTATAGTAATAACTTTTTTGACGTGACAACGTCTAATAAATCGATGTACGCCTGCTGCACGCACGAAAAAGTGTCCCGTTACGTGGTAATTTCGTGAACGGAACGGAAACGTGTAACCGCGCGAAACTCAGTTCACAAAGACTTTATAGTATTAACTTTTTTTGACGTGACAACGTCTAATAAATCAATGAACGCCTGCTGCACGCACGAAAAAGTGTCCCGTTACATGACGTGTCCTTAACCAGCCGAGACGCAAGGGGTCCGTATCCGCATGCAAGTCATCGCAGACACTCGGTCGTACGCTGCTACGCTTGCTACGGAGACCTTGATTCGCCCGCTCGATTAAAAAAAAAAAAAAAAAAAAAATTGGTTGCCTGTAAAGTCGGTTTACGGACGATAATTTTACGTGATAACGTCATAAGAACACATCGAAGAAATGATTGTATACTTTTATGGATAAAATTGAATAATTTTTATTCAATTATCACTATTTTGTATGGATACAAAGAAGGAGTGAAATGAAATCTAAAATTTAATTTATAAATTACTTTTATTTGCACTCATTAATTAAAATATGTTTATTACTTTAACTAAGAGATTATTTTAACTATAACTTTTATACAAAGAAGGAGTGAAATGAAATCTACAATTTAATAAATTGGTAAATTTACTTTTATTTGCACTCATTAATTCAAATATGTTTATTTCTTTAACGAACAGATTATTTTAACTATAACTTTTAAACATGGTTGCTATTTAACTTCTTCCAATCTGTGTTATTCTGTTAAGGATAGGACGATGATATGAAAAGTAGGAAACGAATGGGAGTGTTTCAAGTTTAATGTGTCTCGAAAATGTCAAATTGATGGTTGTTCCAATCGAGTGTAAGAGAGATGGATTGGGCGCAAGCGTACAATGAGCGTAACGGGACACAGCGTAACGGGACAAAGTGCGTAACGGGACACCCTTTTGTGCGTGCAGCCGGCGTTCATCGATTTATTAGACGTCACGTCAAAAAATTACCAGTCACGGGGACTGTCAACACAAGTGAAAACCTAAAACTTTGTTTTTAAATGTGCAATATGACATCACTTCTACGTCAAATGTATGTAAGAAAATGATTTTGGTATTAGATATATCACTATGATGTCAGCATGATATCATTAATCCTTACATCATTTTTTAGTCACAACAGATGTCAGTGGTACGTAAAATTTACGTAAAAATTCATTACCTAGCTATGACCTACCAGTGATGTCAGACCTAGGTCATGTATTCACGTGGTCAAATTAACTTCACTTACTGCTACTACAGCATGTCGGTGACGCGAACTCACAAGATTTTACCCGTCCAAAAAAGAGTCCAACACGCACATGATACAGTGGAGCGTATATAATTTACTAGTGTACATATGCGTATATAATGCACACAAGGCCGCTGCGTGTTTCGCCAGTCTGGCGCAACACGTCACTATCATGTCGGTGACGCGAACCCATCAGTTTTGCCCCTACCGAAAATCGCTCAACGCGGCTAAAGCAGTTTTCACTTAAAAAAAAAAAATTGTTTTGGCGCCGTTCCGTGGGGATAAAAAAAATTCGTGTTTCTTCGCGCTTCGGGTTGACATGGCGCCGCAGTAAAAAAAAAATCATAACGTTGCTGCAACTTTGGGTGATAAAATATTATTTAAAAAAAAAAAATAGCAGAAAAGAAACCTGGGTTTTGGGAAGGGGGGAGTGGGGAGAAAGAATTATGTTGATCGTTCCCGCGGATTTACGGTTCCCGAGGTCGTTAAGTTTCCACAAAAGTTGCGTCACCGCGTTCCCCCCACTCCCCCGCGCGACGGGAGAAATATCAGCGCCGAAGTCCGACGCTGTGTTCTCGATAATAAAGTGTTGACAACGCGATCGCTCACGTCGCGGATGAAACACGCCTGCTCCCTGGTGGTTGGTGGACCGAACTACGCTCGGACGAATCACACAGATCACCCCCCCCCCCCCCCCACACACACACACATTATTCTGTGGGCCCCCGTTGCTAGAAGTCATGATCCCCCCCCCCTTTTTTTTCTAACAGATATTTAAAAAAAATGTATTTTCCTTCATGTATATTATTTTAGTTACATTTTTTTAAACCTTTTCACAATAATTTTTAAAGCACATTAAAACTAGTTTTTAAGTCAGTGTTTCGATTGTCAACGTAAATTGATTTTGAATAAATGGCAAATAAATGAATGTAAGTGTTCTGCACTGTCAACATGGTGTCACGGTCAATTGGTGGTGGTTTTGTTACTCACAGTTGTAGATCCAGATTCGTTTTGTACGCACAGCATATTCCGAATAATATTACTCTGGTGTAATATATTATAATCGGTAACTAAATTTAGGCCTTACTGTTTAATTGTTTTCTATGATTTATTTAAAATAGTGTACTTTTTTTGTTTTAAGTTTTTTTTTCTTTCCTTCGCAAGGCCCCCTAGACCCATGGGCCCCGTTGCCATAGCAACGGTAGCACCGGCCATGTGGGGGCCTTGGAATCACACGGCCTGCGAGGGTTCAGGAGAAACCACGCGATATTTGAACTGCTCGAGAGACACACGCTGGGTGGTGTCTGTTTGCAAAAAAGCACTTTTAAGAACACGTAGAGGCGGGTGATTAGCTTTGTTTCCGTGTTTTTTTTTTTTTTTGACGTTATAACGTCTTATAAATCGATGAACGCCGGCTGCACGCACGAAAAAGTGTCCCGCTACGCACATTGTATATTGCTCTTTGCTAACCTGAACCTCCTAGCATTGCGACCGAGTCCGTGGCGTAATTCTGTTTTCATGCATTTCAATGTATTATTTTCATTTCTCTTTGCTAACCCGTTCCTCCTGGCATTGCTGCAGAGTCCTTGGCGCAAATATATTATTTTTGACTGCATCTTGGTGTTGGGTAAGCCATTTTCTTTCACATCATCCTTGAAACACTCCCATTCGTTTCCTACTTTTCCTATCATCGTCCTATCCTTAACAGAATAACACAGATTGGAAGAAGTTAAATAGAAAACATGTATAAAAGTTAAAGTTATAATAATCTCTTCGTTAAAGTAATAAACATATTTGAATTAATGAGTGCAAATAAAAGTAAATTTATCAATTAAATTGTAGATTTCATTTCACTCCTTTGTATCCATACAAAATAGTGATAATTCAATAAAAATGATTCAATGTTATTCATAAAAGTATGCTATCGAAAGATTCTGTTGACCAAAAAAAAAAAAACGATTTTGTCAACTCAAATGTATATTTGGTCAGGTGTAACAAATTATTTTTGTTACTTACCGAGTTTGGTTAAACTAAAAAATATATATATATATATTTTTTGTTCCACTAAGTAAATATTTGTTTCACCATACGTAAACAAATATTTGTTTGATTCAAACAAACTTTTTTCTCCGTGTGGTTTTGTTCTGATATGAAGGGTCAGTATGTAGGTCCTAACCTTGGCCAGTGCTTACGTACACTGAAAACTGGAACATCGCGAGGTAGGTAGCAGTTCTAGGGGGTGAACTAACAGTCTGCAAGGTCGCGTTAAAAATACACCCGGAGAAGAGCATACGTAAGGCTTCGCTCGGGGGAGGTTTTGATTGGATTGGTTAAGGCGAGTGGGTGGGTGGGTGGGAGGGAGGGAGGCTGGAGTCTACTCCTCGTGGCTGGAGGAGCAGGCGGAGAGTACATCATCGCGTGCTCCATCCAGACGAAAAGTTAAACACGAGCTCGCGAACACACACTTCGCCCCGAACGCAATGTACAAAGTGCGGAGCCGAGGCCGGGCTGAAAACATTGGCCCCCAATTGCAAACATCTCGGCGGCTGCCTAGAGCCTTGAAGAACGAGGCTGCTTCAGAACTCTTGCGCGTGTGTTGATTTAATATTTTTTTATTTTCATGCAGAAGGTTGCCACTTGTTTACTGTCGATGCTTACGATAAAAGATGAATCTTTTCTCGCGTGCAACGAAATTTTTAAACGGAACACTCGTGTTCTGTAAATGGCCCAAGGTTTCATTCTAGACTAGGCTAGGCTAGGCTAGGCTAGGCTATTCCTGTGGAAGCAAGTTATAACGGTTTCTCACTTGCGTTTTGTGCGTCTTCAAAAAATTTTTATCATCCGATATTTTCAAAGTGTTATCTAAGCACAGTACGTAAATCGCTTGAGAGACATTTTTGCAACTCACAAATTTCGTTTCGTTAAGTATGTAACAAAATTTGTGACAAAACAGTAATTATTATATATATATATATGAATTTACAGGTATAGCACTTAAACGAAAGTAATGTTGCAAAAATGAAAAAAAAACCAACACGGTGAGAAAAGACCTAGCCTTAATGAGTCAGCCTAGCCAGAAGTGTAATTTTTTTTTCAGCGAGATAGGATGATAAGTGCGACTCTCGTTGGTTGCTTCTAGCGCGGTGTCGCCTCTATGAGCAAGGGTCTGAAATAGCTCGCTGTATAATTACTGCACTCTAGTGGGTAAAAATTACACTAATATAGCGACAGCGCCCTCTAGCAGACGAAATTGATATGTCGGATCCAAGATGGCGGCAGCGCTCTCCAGCAGATGAAAAACAAAATGGCTGCATGACGTCATACCGGCAGACGCAATGTCTGCCTCGGCATTAGTGATGGGAGGTCAGTCTGCCGGTGGCTTCCATAGAGGAACACATTTTTAAACGAATGACTCACTGGGTTCGAACAGAGTACTCCGTAGCGCAAGTACCTACGTTTTTAAGTTTTGCCAAATTTTTAAAATGATAATTGTGGATTTTAAAGATGGCGGCAATGATGTAATATTTTCAAAATGGCGGAATTTTTAATTAAAATATCAATAACTATTTTTTTTTTTTAAATTTTAAATTTTTTATTCCCGGATTCTCTAGCTTGAACAATACAGTTTTTTTTTTGATAGCAGCCTTAACGAAAATTGCAACATTTAGGGAGTTTAGGCATTTGATTCCAACAGAGAGGAAAAAAATGGCGGATTTCAAGATGGTGGATCGAAAATCGCCGTCAGGGTCAAGGTCGAGCTCGAGGTCATTCAAGATGTTCGCCGTGACGTGATGGCGGTCGGTCATTGATCCCACCTCACACCTCACCGCGACTCATGTTCCAGATACGGCCATTGTATACTACTAACCACCGACATCTCTTGTTTTTAAAAAAATGGGGGGGGGGGGGGGGGTTGTCTGTAAAGTCGGTTTACGGGCGATGATTTTACGTAATAAACGTCATAAGAAAACATTGATGAAAAATTGCATATTTTTTAATTTTCAAATATTATTTACAGTTTTTTTTGCAAATTTTAATTTAAATAATTTGTTTTAATATAATCACGAACAATTAGTTATAGAAATAAACCAAAAACAAATCAATGTCAATAAATTGTCAATTTGAAATGACGAAATTGGACAAATAAATCAAATTTTTTTACATTGCTGCTTATAAAATAGCCCGCCTTTACCTGTCTGATATTATAGAAAATTTTCTCGCACGGTGGTTGGCCGTTTCTTTGCACGCTCGGCTCAGGCGGGAACGTGACAATGTGTCGTGCTTTTTTTCCGTGCGCGCAGCCGGTGTTCATCGATTTATAAGACTGTTATCACGTCAAAAAAAATGACAATTGGCCTGGAAAAAAAATATAGATATCCACAAAAATCTCGTGTCTGCTGATCGGGGAAGTCTTGTCAAGTCCGCGCAAGTTTTTTTTTATCTTGCTGACGTCAGGGGTCGAACGTCGAACGTGATTGGTTGGAAATCTTCGGGGGTTGGTCGGCGTCGCCGCCGTCGCGCTGTTGCATTTAAGGCGCCCGCCTACCTAGCTTGTGAACAGCGTTGCAGAGTGTTTGAAATACACGTTTTTACAGAAAACTACGGAAAATTTTCGAAATCTGTTTCCGCACGAAAAGAACACACACATCAGGCCATGACCTAATTAACTTTTTCAAAATGAATCGCACATCGAAAACAATATTTTATTACCCCTCAATGTAGCCAAAAACGAGGTTTTCATGCTGCCATATCTTACAGACTATTCACGGGATTTATGTGGCACCCCCGCGGTGCGGACCACAGCTGCAGACTAGTTCCAGCTTCGGCCACTGTGGGCTGCCCAGACTACCTGGCCAACCCCAGCTAGGCGGGCGCCTTAACAGGTTCAGTGAACCCAATTTTTTTGTGGGCAGGGGAGTGTGGGAGAGGGGATTCCAGAGTCCAGTGCCTTTCCTGGAATGTTAGCAGGGGCAGCAGTGAAAAGACCTCGTTAGTCTCGGGGCTGCTGGAAGAGGGGGTGGCTCATTTGGAGCTGGCGCGTGCCAAGATCACAAACCACCCCCTACCCTCCCCCCCCCAGGGTAAAGCCATTCTCTCGGGAAGGTTTTTCCGCGAAGGCCTCTCGTGATTAAACAAGTTGCCTTGGACGCCGTTGGCGCGAGAATTCGCTGTCCTGATGTGCTCTCTGATTCTGAATACGTGGCTCTTTTAAAAAAAATAATACGTTGCCACAGACGGGTCGTTACCATAACGCCGAATGTCAAAATTGACCACAACGCCGACAGCTAGAAAACTGCTGTGTACCACAACGTCGAAATAACAACTGAATGAATTTGTGTGTGTTTCTTAAATGTACCTTAACGCCGAAATACCACAATCAAACCTAACCTTACATAACCTAACCTAACTTAGTGTAATGTAACCTAACCTAACTTAACCTAGCCTATCCTAGCCTAGCCTAAGCTAACCTAACCTAGTGTAACCTAACCTAGTCTAACCTAACCTAGTCCTACCTAACCTAGTCTAACCTAACATAGTCTAACCTAACCTAGTCAAACTTAACCTAACCTTTGTGGCAGTCCTGCAATGACATTTTTCGGCGTTGTGGTACACAGCAGTTTTCTAGCTGTCGGCGTTGTGGTCAATTTGGCATTTCGGCATTATGGTGCGTCCCCGCCACAGACTGCACTTTGTATTTCTTTTGAAAGTTGTGAAAATGATTTTTTTTTCAAGTAAGTGAACTACCATAACTGTCTTCTACTAATGTATAAAAATCAATGTTTGTTTTGTGTCTTGAAAATTCTATTGCCGCTACCTGCCTTATCTACCAAATTTTACGAAGATGCAATCAACGGTTCGTAAAGTTATCGTCGGGCAAAGTCATGTCCATGCGTACAAACACCGAGATTCGCTTCGATCGGTCGAATATATTCAATTTTTTTTTCGTATGGTCTTGAAACTTTCTTGAATGAGCTGTATTTCAAAAGTGTTGATCAACCTGGTGCCGTCTTGGAGAGTCTTTTTTTCTTCTTCTTTTCCTTCTGACATAAGAAGACTTCTCTGAAGAGAAAAAAATTGGGTGAGGGGAATAGAGGTGAGCCGAGTGTGCCTAGGAGGACGTACCATAATTTCTGCCCATTACAAATTCTGCGTACGATAATTTTGCCACGAGTATCTGGCTTCGTACCGTAATAATTGACTTGTGTACCATAATTACGGTATGAAGTACCGTTATTGTCGGGCGTGCCGGAAAATCAGTTTTCTAACCGAAGGCGCTTGTGTTGATCAGCATGCGGCTCGCACGAAGACTCTCTCTCTCTCTCCCCCCTCTCCTTCGGCACCTCGTGGTCCGTCCAAAACATCCGGCCCTGCGGCGACGGCGAAATGGCCGCCTGCCAAGGTGGCCGGAGTCTTCGGGAGGCGCGCGGCTAACACTTGGCCTCCTCCGGGCGTGGTGCGACGCCTCCTCTCGCGCGGAAGTTTGTTTTGGACGCCCCTCGCCTGAGTGTATCCCGGGACCTCGCCTTGGCCGCCCTGTCCCCTTTCCTCCCCCCCCCCCCCCCCCCCCCCCTCCACCACGGTCGTGTCGTCCAACGCACGATAATATAGGGTTCAGCTGTCGTACGTGTCGCACCTGTGCCCTGACCGCGTTCCCGGTGAATGATATGTAGAGACCGGAAAAATTCGCGATTTCATTTCGCGATTAGGCTAACATACAAATATTTATACCTCAGTGATGCCTCTGCTATTGGATCACAACTCACCTGGATGACTCTGGATTGCCGATGATAAACGCCCAACCGAAGCTTTATCGAATCACAGGTTGCTACGTTGGGACGTCTCACAATACTTGTAGCCAATGAGTGGTTTGACATTTGACCGAGTGTACGTAGAACTGTGGAGTTCATCCTGCAGGTCAATGAACCCGCGAATATTTCCTGTCCCTAATGATATGACATGGCCAGCACGGGGAGGAGAAACTGTAATTGCCGAAACTGAGACCTAGTTTTTTTTTTTGAAGCAGTTTTCGACCCGTCCGCTAGATGGTGGCTTTCAAAATATATTAATTGGCTAATATAGCTGTATTGATTGTGAGAAGTAATGCATAAGCTATTATCAGGCAAACAAACCAGTGAATACTTATTAATTCACTCCAGTTTGGTAGCTACATATTTTGTGGTGTGGCAAAACAGACATTTTTGCATCTCCTTACTCATTTACATATAACATGACATTTTTTTTATTAAAAAAACTGTATTAAGTGTTCTTTGCATAGTTGAAATCATTTTTATTAATTATTTAGTCGTCAGGTAGATAAATTAACATTACTAACATGAAACTTTGTACTAGAAACTCTATCCAGAGTTTTTTTGCTGGTAGTTATGGGCCCACCACCCAGTACATAGCGTCAAATGTCGCGCGAAGCATGTTGGTTTCAGTTCCCACTGTAAGAGTCGCACTTCTGTATCTCCCTCCTTGTTCTGTGATGACCAGTCCCTTAAGCTTTGCTAGCCGTTGCCGTGCTGTTGCCCGGATCCCGCGCATGCGCAGAGCTCACTTTTTTTTTCGGTTGACTCTGTCCTTTGAATATATATACTGTATAGAAGTCGCCAGCCCAGGTTAAAATTTCTAATACGGTTTTGAGGTAGTTGGTTAAATCACCGCTGCAATCGCCACCATCTCTAGGACATCGACTTGTGGTGGTCCCTAGCGGACAAGTGTCGAACTCTTCAAACACCCCTTCCCCCTTCTCCAGAACGACGTTGAGCTGCAGTGAATGATGGATGAGGGGTGCGGGGAATGACAGCGGACGACAGCGCTGCGCTCTAACGTGTAAATAACAACTAAGACGATACAGGGCGTTACGGCAGCGCACTGCAGCGGTGAAGTTCCCAAGCTGCTCATCATACGATTCTGAAAAACGTAGAGTAAATCCTATCCACTCGCGACTTCTATACAGTATATATATCTATACAGTATATATATCTATACAGTATATATATTCAAAGCTCTGTCCAGATGGCGGACCCGCGTCTGCCGCCAAAAACTCGTATGTATTCACTTCCGTGATCATCTGGAGGACGTACCAAGCGTTTTGCTGTGCCAAATGAATCTTCATGTTAGCGAAACTATCCTGGAATACAATAATTTGTACACTTTAACGGTCATAACAAGAAATGATCGCTACTCAAAAAAAAAAAAACTCTAGGAAATTAGAAAAGTAGTGACTTGATGTAAGCTTTTGGACATACGCCGTTGCTAAGCACATGTATGTCTGTAGAAGAAAACTACAAAAAAAAAATCAAAAGACAAAAAACACAATTTGAGCAAAACATTGCTGTTGTCAACAGGTGTTTATATCCTGGTGACAACAGAATTTTTTTTGCTTAGTCTGTGTTTTTGTCTTTTAGTTTTTTTTTTGTAGTTTTCTTCTACAGACATACATGTGCGTAGCAATGGCGTATGTCCAAAAGCTTACATAAAGTCATGCACTCCCATTGCACAAAATTTTCAAAGATAATAGAAAAGTAGTATTTTATTTTCAGTAACAATTGTAGACATGGTGGTGTTTTAAACGTCCGCTCGAACGAGTTGCAACAAGTTTCTGGACTCCGCGCAGGGCACAGTTTCATTGAAACGGTTGCCGATTTGTTTCCTTATGTGGATTCGGTATGAATTTATTAAATTAATAAAAAGATGAATTTAAAATTAGTAATGGGATGCTTGATATCATTTGTCTTAAAATTTCGATCACAATTTTTATGATATAGTCATTACGAAAAGGAAAGAAGATAGCACCCCACGCTTTTAGTTATACAGAGTTCTGGTACATTATTTGGCTGTGGGACAAAAAAACTTATATTTAAATTTTATTTTTTAAATTTTTAGTTTATACAAAGATAAAAGCAGTTTTTTTAAGTCATTAAATATAATTTTATTTTGACAGTGTAAGACGTACCCGACGATGAAACTAAACTGTTTTTTTCGTTTAATGCCTACTGTGTCTGTTCGTCTGTGCAGTAATCTTTGTCTGACAAAACACCTTCCACGTGATTCTTTGTTCTGTCTAGACATTAGCTGATTTTCACTTGTTTTCCTTGTGCTTGTTTATGTATTCATTTCTGTTTATCGTTATTGAAGTTTTTCTGTGACATTCAAAGTAAACCAGCAATGCGGTGAAGGTAAGCCCATTAAAATAATTAGAGCATGTCTGGATCCGTCTTCTTTGTCATTTTTGCCTCCTCTGCATATCCTGAGAATGTGCCAACAGTATTGACGTGTTTTTAGATAAAACCTGTGTATATGACTTAATAAATATTTAAATTACTAAATAATTCAACGCCACTATTTCACGCGGTTTTTTCTGATAGGAAAGGAAGGATAACGGAAATAGTGTTACTTTTTTTAAAAAAAACTTAATTTGGAAGGGATTAGAGCCCTAAGTTTTTTTTAAATCTTAAGTTTCATTGTGAAGTTTTTTTTAGTTTCCAATGTATTGGGATGGGATTTATTTTCAATTTTTTGTTAAATATATTACTGTCCAGTGTTTACTATTAAAAAAGTATCAATTGTGATACATCAGTAACATGTAGTTTAATAATTGCATGAATCATGTTTCATTACTTGCTAGTCATTATTTTGTTTATTTAGTTTGTATTGTATTTTGTTGGTTGTTTATAATATTTTTATTTCTTGTCTCTTATTAAGTTTTTTTATAAATTTACATTTAATTTTACATGTCTGTGGTTAAGTGGTAGATGTGGTGACACGCCTTAGCTTCGCCACGTGAAATAGGTCAATAAATAAATACATTTCGTAGTTTGAATGTAGCGTCGCAAGTGAATGACCAAGTGAGTAACTTATCCGTATTTTTGTGCACTTTATGGACTGTGCAAAAGAACAAATATTATTTGTTGCGAAGTAAGTAATATCGCATATAAAAGACACAGTTCATCTGAGACGAATCAACAGAACTGTTTTTTTTTTCCTTATTTAATGAATCTTGCCATGCATACGGAAATAGATCCCCTACTACCTTTTTTTTTTTGTTTGTTTCCGGCGGTGATGAAATGAAATCGTTTGAGTGTGCCAACCCACTGGGATTGTTTGCCGTTCGCTCACGGAAGTGAGTTCTTGTCGTCCCACGACAGAACATTTCCAGACGACGCAGATGTCGGCGATCGCTATTATGCCGTTGCTCCCGAATGACCTGCTTGAATACTACAGGTCTCGCCAAAAGTTTTAAGACCACCAGCAGAGACCGGAAAAAGAAAATTTCGGGATTCTTTCCGCGATGAACTAGAATTCAAACACAGGCACCTTTAAGGTCCCCGCCTACCCGGGCACACACACGGTGTGCAGAGCTTCAGGAAAAACAACGCGATTTCAAAACCACTCAATATATCCGAGTGGGATCTGCTTACGAAAAGCATTTAAGAGTTCGCTGAGGGCTGAAAAATACTTTTGATTTTGGATTAAGTTTTTAAACTGTAATTTTGGACGAGTTAAAAATGGCTTGAAAGCACACAAGGAACTTGAATTACACCTTTATCTTCATTTCTCCGTCGTGTAATGTTACGGTCAACACTCAATTCACGACGAGAAGACTACGCGCCAGTCCATAGGTAGAGACCAGAAAAATTCGCGGATTCATTTCACGACAGCATAAAATTCATATAGTTACACCTCCGTGCTGCCTCTGCTATTGGCTCACAACTCACCTGGATGACTCCGGGCCAGTGAGAAACACTCAACCGAAGCTGTGTCGAATCACAGGCCGCTACATTGGGACACCTCCACAAGACAGCAGCCAATGAGAGGGTGACATTTGACCGAGTGTACGTAGAACTATAAAGTTCATCCTAGAGGTAATTGAACCCGCGAATTTTTCCGGTCCCTATCCAAAGTAGACACCGCGCTAGAAGCACCAGCAAGCGTCGCGCTTATCATCCCGCCTCGCCGACACAGATACACCCCTGACTAGGCTGGGCACTTAAGCTGATTTTGCTATTGGCTCGCTGTTGATCCGGACTATTCCGGGCCAATGAGAATCTCTCAACCAAACAAGTATCGAATCCCAGGCAAACCAGTTGAGATGAGTTACTAATCAGCAGCCAATGGACTGACGTTAGCTGCCCGAGTATACAGAGTACCGTGCAGTCTACCCTGAAGACCATCGAATCCGAGGATTTTTTCCAGTCGCTGACTATCAGTATACTTAACACGATAGTTTTTGGTTATACGTGTCTTTTAGAAATTACTTATCAATTTGAATAACCCTAATTTTTTTAAATTATTGCCTAATTAAACAACTACTTAAAATGTTTGCTAAATTGAGTAATTATTAGCTAAACGAAACAAAATGTAGAGATTTATAAAATCATAGGTACTTTAAAAGATTTTCCAGTTATTTTTAATGGAGTTTGTACAATATTAACCAATAAATAAAAATATAACTTTCGGAATAATAAGTTTATTTGTTTTAAATACAATGAACTTCAAAACAGTTACGTTAAAGAATAGCAGTTCAGATTAAATTTTTCTTACCACCTTTATTTTGCTTTACTTCAAAGTTGCTAGCTAGTTTTCGAAAAACTGTTTAATTGTAGCTTTTGGCAAAAAAATAGTATGAATTACATGAACCTACGTATTGTGTATTACAGTTTCGTTGCACTATGTCTGTACGGTATTATGCGACTAACGAGGTGGCAATTTTGCAAAGTTTTGTTTATTGAAACATGCGCCATATATTTATTTGCATTAAAATAATAATTTCTTGGTTATAGCAGTTTTGCATTTGGATTGTTATACTGTCACAAAAAAATCATACCTCTATATAACAAGCAATAATCACGTTTCCACAAAGTTGCAAGTTTTCCACTAAAAAAAGTACTTAAAACTGACAAAAATGAAACTTTCATAATTTTCTTAAAACTACATTTTTGGCGTTGTAGCAGTATTATTAAAGGAGTACAGTGTAAATGATTTTTTGTTAACATATATTAATGTATTTGTACATTTAAATTAAAATAACTGTGTCACAACTAAATAGGGTTCGAAGTGATTCTGGGTTCGGATTCTTACCCGGGAATTTCTGCATTGTGTTGTCCCAGTACCTCCAATAATCAAAGTTATTCGTAAAACGTTCCCTGGATAGCTTTCCAGTATTGACAGCACACATACTAAGCATGAAACAACAACAAAAAAAGTAAAATAATTCAATAATCGATTATTTTTTCATGTTTTAAAAATATTAGGTTTGAATGGAACATCAATTAAAATATTTTTTTTTGCCAATTTTCGCAAGAAATGTTTTTTTATGCTTGTTAAAAATGCGCACGGAAAAGTGGAAAGCTATTCAGGGAACGGTTTGCAAATAACTTTAACTACTGGAGGTCCTGGGACAACACAATGCATAAATGCCAGGGTAAGAATCCAAACCCAGATTTACTGCGAGCACAATTTTTTTTTAAGTAAAACAGTTGTTTTAATATAAATGTTCAAATTTACAAATATCTCTAATTTTTCATGAATATGTCTGTTTCAATTGCAAAAAAAAAAAAAAAAAAAAAGAACGTATGAGCCTTAAATATGTTTACAATACTACTTTTAATATTATTGTTATTTGACAGAAGACACGGGTACACACCAAAATATGTTTTTTTTTTTTTAATTTATGAAAACATTTTCACTTGAAATAAAATATCTCGGTTCCAATTTGAATTTTTTTTTACTGTGCAAGCTGACTTGTATTTTTTTTTATTTCACCCACTGAAATCCCTCTGTGGGTATCACGTGGATAAAACTAAGCGAGTTAAAGGGGAACCCTTGTGTTGTCGGTTGAGAGGGAACCAATGAACCCCGTCTGACCGTCACGTGAAGCCCCTTATGTGGACAGTAGCCCCAAACAACCCCCTCACCGCTCTTTCAACCCCTTCTCACTCGTTCAACACTTCAGGGGTCGCTGCCCCACTGCTGGACTTTTTTTTTTTTTTTTTTTCGCAAAGCATCTCTTGCGAGTGAAGCAGTTTTCCTCCTAAGGCCGGGTTTGTAAACCACGCGAATGACCTAACGTCATAACAACGCAACACACGCGACCTACTCAAGGAAATAACGGTCATCTGCACACTGTAAATTTTTATATATTTTTTTTTGACGTGACAACGTCTAATAAATCGATGAACGCCGGCTGCGCGCACAAAAAAGTGTCCCGTTACGCACATTGTACGCTTGCGCAACATCTATCTCTCTTCCACTCGATTGGAACAACCATCGATTTGACTTTTTTTTCGAGGCACATTAAACTTGAAACACTCCCATTCGTTTCCTACTGTTCCTATCATCGTCCTATCCTTAACAGAATAACACAGATTGGAAGAAGTTAAATAGCAAACATGTATAAAAGTTATAGTTAAAATAATCTCTTCGTTTTAAGTAATAAACATATTTGAATTAATGAGTTCAAATAAAATTAAATTTATCAATTAAATTGTAGATTTTATTTCACTCATTCTTTGTATCCATAAAAATAGTGATGATTCAATTTTATTCATGAAAGTATGCAATCATTTCATCAATGTTTTGTTATGACGTTGTCACGTTAAACTATCGTCCGTAAACTGACTTTACAGACAACCAATTTTTTTTAAACAGAACTGAATTAACCACGTAAAACCACAGGTGTTTGTACGCTTGTACATTTACGTGAGAGCAACCGTATCGCAACCAAAAACAAAAAAAAAATGTCCGTGGTGATACTGGGTTCGGATTCTCACCCGCGCATTTATACTTTTGTGTTGTCCCATTACATAAATTAGTTAAAGTTATTTGTAAACCGTTCCGTGTATAGCTTTCCGGTATCTGCGATTATTAACATGCAGAGTACCTGAAATAAAATAAAGTCAAATACTCGATTATCTTTTACATGGTATGAAAATTTTAGGTTGTACAAATCATCAATCAAAATTCAAAGCAATGAGCCAGTTTTTTGTAAGTGCGACAAGAAATATTCGGTAATGGTTTTAGAAATCATATTTCATGTATGCAAAAATAACCATATCAATGTGTTGTACAAATTTACCCTTTTTTTTTTCTTGCAGTATAAGAAAATATTAATTGGCACGGGTTACGAAATTAATTTTTTGGAAAATTACAAAAACATAATTTTTTGTATAAAGCACGATAGTCCAAACACGTCACCATCACTAGGAAATAAAATTGTAAAACAGTAGAAAAATAATTTCCTGAGATTCTTTTTCATAGTTCAAAACATGAAAACATTTGAAATTGTCAATAATTAAATTTAAAAATTGTTTCTTTCCTTCACCGTGCAATATTTTAACAAGTAAAAACGTCGTGAGATGCATATTAGAATTTATTTTCGAAAAATGGCAGGTTCGAAGTACATGATGTCCATAAACGAATATATCCCAGTTTCGATTGTATATTATAACAGTTTAATTAAAACTTTTTACATCATCATTCATAAAATGGTTGGCAAACTAACTTTGTTTTTCTTACAAATAGTCAATATATGCACCTTTAGTTATACGGCACACATCCAACCTAAAGTCCAGTTCTTCACAATCTTTGGTTAACACGTCCGGAGTAATGGAAGCAGTAGCCTCTTCAATTCGGTTCCTCAACTCTGGCAAATCATTAGCTAGCAGTGAAATGTAGACACGATCCTTTATAAAGCCCCAACGGAAAAAAAAGCTTCTTGTTATGTCAGGTGAACGTGGAGGCCAGCGGAAAAGAGCTCTGTCGTCTCGACCATTACGACCAATCCAACGTTCAGGGACTTTGACGTTCAACCACTCTCGTACAACGAGATTCCAATGGCGATGGGCTCATCCTTTTGCCAAATAACAGTTTACAGGTTCATCCTCTACTAATTGGGTAAAGATGCATTCTTTTAACATATCCAGATAAGTCACCCCTGCCACGGTAGCTTTAGCGAAACAAAAAGGTTCGTACACTTGTCGTGACACAGCACAGAAAATGGTTAAATTTGGGGAATCACTTCGTTTTTCAACAAGTTCATGAGGTTTTTCTGACTACAGGATAATAACTTTATGGGTATTTACCTTCGCACTTGGATGAATAGCTGACTCATCGGTGAACACCACACGATCAAGAAAGTCATCTTCTCGCTAAAACACTTAAGTGCAAAGTTACAACCTACACCATAGTCATCTGGCTTTAAAGCATTTAGCAATTGTAACCGGTATGAACTCATGTGTAAACGTGTTCACAAAACCTCCCACATGGTCGTCTTTGAAAGTTAAGACTTGCTTTCCGTACAGCTCTCTTAGGACTACGCAGGTGAAATTCTCTGACACGGTCCACATCGTGTAGACACTTTTTGTTGTGTCTTGGTTTTACCTTTACAAACACATCCGGACGTTTCGAAATGCCTTTACCATCGGCGGATATTTTTGCCACACGGGGGGATCACAATTAAACTCTAAGCGAAACACACATTGAAATGAAAGTTACAGATTCACTCTCGTCAAATCGCAGAACACCAAACGCTTTACGCTCAGGAGTCGCTATTTTGCGTAGGTGGCGCTGCAAGTTACTCTTTAATTATGAATTTAATTTAAACCAACACTCTACAACGCTTACAGCTGATATACTACCAAAATTTACAACTGGGACCTTCTTTTATGGACACCACTGTGTTTCTGTTTGGAGGAAGAGTGTGTAGAAGGAAAAAAAAAAGGCAGTTTGTTTGTATCTTCGTAAATAACCAGTAAATCTCTGTTAAACAATGTTCCGGTTGCAATTTAGAATGACCTTCGGTCATTCAAGCCTTTTATCTCGGTTTTGCGGAGCGTCATCGGATATGTCGTCCGCGACTCCAGAGGATGTTTGGTGTTTGCAGTTTAACGAATGTTTGTTGAAGGAAGAGGTGGAGGGAGGGACGGGGGTTTGAAGTTGCGACCTTTTTGTTGCTTCCGGTGGAAAGGTTTTTTTTTTTTTCGGGGGAAGGTCACTCTGGGGTCGGACGTGACCTCCTTTTCGGTCTCTCTCGCTCTCTCTCCGCGAGGGCAGGAAGAAGGCAGGAGTCGCAAGCGGTGCTCGGGCCGAGATCAAAGGCTGACCGCCTCCTTCGGAGGTCGACCCAGGAGATCGACCATGAGGTCGAGACCGGGAGGTCGACCATGAGAGATCGACCAGAGGTCGAGACCAGGAGGTCGCCGAAGGACCCAGACGGTGCCTGCCACCGGGCGCAGAGCCAAGTCGGCGACATTGCGGTCGACGGAGAGCTGCTGGTGTTAGACCTCGAGTTCGACCCTTCATCGGGCCCCGGAGCTGCGCGCGCTTCCCAGCATCCTCCCCCTCACCCATCCCCGACCACTTCGGCGACGACGCTTATACGCTGTACATTCTTGACGCGACAACGTGTAATGAATCGATGAACGCCGGGTGCACGCACGAAGAAAAAGTGTCCCGTTACTCACGTTGTACGCTTGCGCCGCATCCATCTCTCTTTCACTCGGTTGGAACAACCATCGATTTGACTTTTTTTTCCGAGGCACATTAAACTTGAAACACTCCCATTCGTTTTCCTGCTTTTCCTATCATCGTCATATACCTTAACAGAATAAAGCAGATCGGAAGAAGTTAAATAGCAAACATGTATAAAAGTTATAGTTAAAATAATCGGTTCGTTAAAGTAATAAACATATTTTAATTAATGAGTGCAAAATAAAAGTAAATTTATCAATTAAATTGTAGATTTCATTTCACTTCTTCTTTGTATCCATACAACATAGTGATGATTAAATAAAATTGATTCAATTTTATTCATAAAAGTATGCAATCATTTCATCAATGTTTTGTTATGACGTTGTCACGTTAAACTATCGTCCGTAAATCGACTTTACAGACAACAGATTTTTATTTTTTTATTTTTTGAAGTCATACTTATTTAGGCACGTTATGGAAAAAATGTTGAGAGTGGAATTTCGACGTGAATACGTCTTTAAATTTGCTTCCACAGTGGGATGCAATTAAAAAAAAGAAAAAAGAATGATAACAAAAATCTCGGGGGATACAGTTTGGTGTTTAAGCTACATATCTATCATCTCCTGGTGGCTGTGAACCCATTTGTTCCATTTATTGGTGGAACGGTTCAGTTTGGTGCCGAAATACCGCGAGAACTGTCGCCGAATGCTTTGTAGCGCGCGGGGGATGACAGTTTTGGACTGGCCTGCGCGATCCGCCGACGTAAATCTGACAGACAGGGAGACTTTTCATTGGAATCGCCATCCTTCTCATGGTGACTTAAAAACACCTTCACATCGGTCTCCGTGAGGAATGGGAAGCTGTGCCGGCGGAGTACGTTAAAAATGTAATTTATTCTATGCCTGACATAGTTACGGCCCTTCGCCGTGCAAGAGAGGGAAATGTCCGTTAGTACAAGGCCATCCATCGTCCTTCTCCTGACGAAAATGGAAAATGATCATTTTATATGAAAAGTGCTAACTTCTTATTTTTATCCTTTATAATTTATTTGTACATTATTATTACAAGTAAATATTATTTGTGGCATTCTTTGTTCAAACAACGTATAAAGAAACGAATTTCTGCGACAAATCTTATATAAAATATTGGCGATTAAAGAGTTTATTAAAGTGCAGTAATTAAAGTAATGTTAACACGAATGTCGGGTGCGAAATAATTTTATGTTTCTGTAGCTTTAAAAATAACTTAATATTTATTTTATAACTTAACGAATATTATTAGATTTTAATATACATATCTTTCAAAAAATTTTAAATTTCCATCCAGATATGCGAAGCATTATTTTGAATTAAAAATGAGATTAAAAATGAAACGTTTGAGATGGTTCAGACCAAAGATAAAATTTGATGGTGTGACATGATTTAAAAACATATATTCGAGGTAACCTGTCCAACTTTATTTGATGGAGAAAATTGGAAGATATTTTTTTGTCCAGCACTGCCCTTCCAGCTCTGCTGAATCTTTGAATATATATACTGTATAGAAGTCGCGAGTGGATAGGATTTACTCTACGTTTTTCAGGAGCGTGTGATGAGCAGCTTGGGAACTTCACCGCTGCAGGACGCTGCTGTAAAGCCCTGTATCGTCGTAGTTATTTACACGTAAGAGCGCAGCACTGTCGCCCGCTGTCATTCCCCGCACCCCCCACCCAACATTCACTGCAGCTCAAGGTCGTTCAACGGGAGTTTGTGCGTCACAAAACTGCAGAGATGAGAGGTGGGGTAGAGGGTGGGTGGAGAACAACGCATGTTTGAGGGAGGGTGGGGAAGGGGTGTTTGAAGATTTCGACACTTGTCCGCTAGGGACCACCACAAGTCGATGCCCTAGAGATGGTGGCGATTGCGGCGGTGAATTAACCAACTACCTCAAACCGTATCAGAAATTTTAACCTGGGCTGGTGACTTCTATACAGTATATACATTCAAAGGGTGAATGCAGATGCAGGCAAATACTTGGCAAGTGTGACGCGGCCTTCATGCACTCTGACCGAGTTCGTCGGATACGGCAACGCGTGGCTCTGACACTCTGACGTGGGACTTTCAAGGGGGAGGAATGGTGCATGGATTGTCCTGACAGGTGAATCTGTGTGGGTTGTGATCCGTGCGACGCTCGCTGGCGCTTCTAGCGCGCAGTCTTCTCGTCGTGCTTGGGGTGACAATGGGAACTTGAAACAGTGGCCATAACGGCGGAGAAATGAAGATGAAGGTGTAAAGCCTGGGTTCACGATAAAATAAAAAAAACATAACCGAGTGCACAACACGTCAAACACGCGACTATGCACGCGACCTGTGCGAAATCGGTTCACAGCCAATGAAGTTTTGCGATGTTACCGACAACCTTTTTGTAGTATTCTTTTACATATAAATTAATTTGGATTCTAAATTTTTTTTTAGTTTACCTTTCTACCCACGAAACATTTTTTTAATATTTTATTTGCATTAATTGGTAGAGACTTTTTATAAGAATGATAATTTCATAAATTAAATGCACCTGAACTGTGTAATATCTCGAAAATTCCTTGCCACAATATTGATAATTATATACAATACTCAAGTCCCACCAAATTGGCATCATACTCTGCTCTCATTGGCTGTTGCGCCATGTGTCCGTAACAGAAACAAATGACAGGAAATCCACAAATTAATGTCACAGTTTTAATGGTAAGTAGGTATGTTTTGTAGGTTCTGGCACACCGGGTCCAGGGTCGGGATCCGGGGAATATGTATTACGGAAGTTACGTTATTCAAGATGGCCGCAGGAAATGACAATCCAAAATGGCCACCGGAAGTGACGTAATCCAAGATGGCCTCAGGAAGTGACGTATTCCAAGATGGCCGCAGCTTATCCCCGGATCCCGACCCTGGACCCGGTGTGCCAGAACCTACCAAATATACCTACTATGGTATATCAAAACAATTTTAATTTAGACTAGGTATTTATAACAAATCATACATAAAATTGAAGGTAATCTTACCGTGTTTTTCTTTCAAATGTT
Organism: Bacillus rossius redtenbacheri; assembly: GCF_032445375.1. NCBI lineage: Eukaryota > Metazoa > Arthropoda > Insecta > Phasmatodea > Bacillidae > Bacillus > Bacillus rossius. Next base: position 31,087,637 of record NC_086344.1, read on the forward strand.
CAATATGTGCACCTTTAGATATACGGCCCACATTCAAACTAAAGTCCAATTCTGTGTATTAACCTTCCCAACTTAGATGATAAGTTGACTTGTCACTGAACACTACACGATCAAGAAAGACATATTCCTGTCTAAACACTTGAAGTGAAAAGTTATGTACACCATAGTCATCTAGCTTTAAAGTATGTATCAACCGGTATGTGTAAACGTGTTCAAAACTGCTACACTACCAACTAAGTTCAAGACTCTTGAATGGGGTATCACAATTAAAATAGAAATGAAACGCACGTGAACTGAAATTACATATTCGCTCTTAGCAAATTGCACAACACAAAACGTTTTACGCTCAGGAGTCGCCATTTTGCGTAGGTGGCGGTGCAAGCGAGAGAAAAAAAACTAAGTAATAGCACATGCACTTATCTAAAACTGTTTGGTTACTCTTTAATTGTGACCTTGAACCAACACACTACAATTCTTATAGTTAATACTATTAAAATTTTATAATTGGGATATTCTTTTATGGATTAATGTTCGAGGGCTGTTTGTTTTAACCTCCGATGGGCTATAAAAAAAGACAAATTTACGTAACATAAAAAGTTTATCACCAAAAGTACAGCAGGGTCGTACTTATTTTTCTACATAATCGCCAAAACTAACGAGGCATTTGTCATGTCGTGACAATCTTCTCGATGCCTTCTTGGAAGAAGTCAACCGCCAGTGAACAGAGATACAGGGCCAGCGCCTGTATGTCCGTCTCCCGCACGACGCCCCTGTGAGGCGGGTGGACTAATAGTGCGGCGCACTGGCTCCCGCGTCATTACTTGTCGCCAGAGATATAAATAGTGTGGCAAAATTGTGTTTTATAAATTAGTAATTTTTATACCCCATCGCAGATTAAAAGAGAGAAAAAACAGCCCTCGTATATTCATTTTCCCGGGAAATTATGCTTTGTGTTGTACCACTACCTTCAATAGTTAAAGTCATTTGTAAACTGTTCCCTGAATAGCTTTCCAGTATTAACTGTCCATATCAATTAGCATAATAAAACAATATAATGTTCAATGTTGGAATATTCTATTATCTTTTACATGGTTAAAAATTATTATGCTTGAATTGTTCATCAATTAAAATACAAAATTATGCACCAATCTAAAAAAAAAAAAAAACGTATTCGGTACAGGCAAAAACTAACCATGGCCATGTGTTGCACAAAGTTACAATATCTTTCTTGTAGTATTACAAACCATTTCTTGGCAACTGGTTTGTAAAGGAGTGTTTTTGCAAAGTACAGAACTTATTTTTCTGTGCAGCTTCCAGTAGCCAAGCACATGAACCGGGTCATGCATATTGATCTTGGGTACAGTCTTTGTTTGTAGCAATGTTTTGACGGATGGATGGACGGAATTTATATGGCCATCTTATTGACTGCACGGAACGTAATCGACGGACTGATGAGACGAATGATTTTGAGTCCAGCTTTGCATGATTGCGTGACATAACTTTTCGGTCATAGTTTCTAATTTGGAGCAAGTTAGATATTGAGGGAGCATGAAAACAGTATAGAACAAAAAGCATGTTCTTTAAAATGGGTTTCAAGAAAAAAAATAAGAAAATGTCACTTTCGTCACATTTAGATGCACAAGTGACTACTGAGACAAATTACTGGAAGAATGTTCTTGTTAGAGTAGTGACAGTTGTAAAATTTTTGTGCAGTCGTGGTCTTCCTTTTCGTGGTGATAATCAGATGCTTGGATCACCTCGTGATGGTAATTACCTAGGAATTTTGGAACTCCGTGCTCAGTTTGATCCTTTTTTACAGGAACATTTAAGGATACACGGGAACAAAGGAAAAGGTCTGATATATGTGAAGAATTCATAAATGCATGTAACTCAAAAACTACAACACTGTTTTTAACTATAGTTTTGTTTTCTCATTCAGAAACGTAATTAATTGGCTTGTCATTTGTTCTTAACTTGATGTCGAGTTCTGGAACACTCTGTATATAAATCCGTAATGGAAGAGTCCGTCACTAACTCAGCTTCGACCTTTTGCACAAACTGAAAATAAATAAATAAGCTTACTTCCTGGCCAATAGGAAATTCGTTGAACCTGCTGAAGGTGAGTTGTTGTCGAAAACGCTTCAAAGACTTTATAGGAATATTAAAGCTGCGTTAAATTTTTGAACGACCCGCGGTTTATAGTGGCGGAAATGCCGCACCCGGATGTTGGTTTTCGCTCCGGTGTCGCGTGTGCAGTTCTCAATGACACGCGTGGTGACTACGTGATCCAAAAATTCCGCTGGTTTAAAAATAAAAAAAAAAAATTACGAGGTGACGAAATGCCCTTGGTTTTATTTTTAATATCCGAGTCATCTTCAAATGAGACACTTTGGTCAACTTGGTTCTTAAAACTTTCAATATATTTTTTTGTAGAATAGGAAAAAAAATTGTTGCTGTACCAATGTACAGGTAAAAATAACTTTTAATTTATTGTTGTATAATTACAAAGAAAAAATTAAAAAACTCATTAATTAAGGATTAGTGAGGGCAAAATTTATTAAACTCAAGAGCTGCCTTAAGTGATGTCTGGAACCTTTAAACTCAATAATCATGTGTACAAATTACACTGTTTATCTTGTAGACTTTTTAAGCAAAAATATTGTCAAAAAAAATTATGTGTTCATACATAATTTTCTCTCAAGTATTCATTTTAATATGTTGTGAACTAACTCATCCACAAGATTCGAAAGGTATATTATAGTAGTAGCATTTCTGTGCTTTATAGAGTGTTAACTTATGTTTCGATGTTATATCGTGTAATGATAATGATTTTCGGTGTTATGTCGTGTACTGACCATGCTTTTCGGTGTTATATCGTGTACTGACCATGTTTTTCGGTGTTATTTCGTGTACTGACCATGCTTTTCGGTGTTATTTCGTGTACTTACCATGCTTTTCGGTGTTATTTCGTGTACTGACCATGTTTTTCGGTGTTATACCGTGTACTGGCCATGCTTTTCGGTGTTATATCGTGTACTGGCCTTGCTTTTCGGTGTTATTTCGTGTACGAACCATGCTTTTCGGTGTTATTTCGAGTACTGACCATGTTTTTCGGTGTTATACCGTGTACTGGCCATGCTTTTCGGTGTTATATCGTGTACTGGCCTTGCTTTTCGGTGTTATATCGTGTACGGACCATGCTTTTCGGTGTTATTTCGTGTACTGACCATGTTTTTCGGTGTTATACCGTGTACTGGCCATGCTTTTCGGTGTTATATCGTGTACTGGCCTTGCTTTTCGGTGTTATTTCGTGTACGAACCATGCTTTTCGGTGTTATTTCGAGTACTGACCATGTTTTTCGGTGTTATACCGTGTACTGGCCATGCTTTTCGGTGTTATATCGTGTACTGGCCTTGCTTTTCGGTGTTATATCGTGTACGGACCATGCTTTTCGGTGTTATTTCGTGTACTGACCATGTTTTTCGGTGTTATTTCGTGTACTGACCATGTTTTTCGGTGTTATACCGTGTACTGGCCATGCTTTTCGGTGTTATACCGTGTACTGACCATGCTTTTCGGTGTTATATCGTGTACTGACCATGCTTTTCGGTGTTATTTCGTTTGTTTTTTTTCACCCACGATTCGTCGTGTGATCTTTTCGCCACCAATATGGCGTTTTTCTGGTCGCGTATCTCCCCTTTAAGGCGGTCCGCCCACCAACGCGGGGGTAGCGTGAATACGGCGGACTATTTCCAGCGCTGCGCCGCCCAGAATAGCCCCGTGGAGGGCGGGAAATAGAAACCTCACTGCCGCACTTACCCCCCTCTCCCCTCTTCCCCCACCCCAACAATCCCTTCCTCAAAATTCAGCGTGCATCGGAGGCATGAATCTCCCCGAGCGCGCAAAACAAACACAGCGGTTATTTTTTCTGGGATTCCCCCCCCCCCTTCTCATAGAAAATCATCTATAATATCAAACAGGCTAAGACGGGCTTTTTTAACTAATTGTTCGTGATTATTTTTAAACAAATTGTTTAAATTAAATTTTTCCAAAAACTGTAAATAATATTTGTAAATTAACAAAGTATGCAATTTTTCGTCAATGTGTTCTTATGACGTTATCACGTTAAAATTATCGTCCGTAAACCGACTTCATAGACAACAACCCCCCCCCCCCTTTAATGACGTGACAACCTCTAATAAATCAATGAACTCTGACTGCACGCACAAAAAGTGTCCCGTTACACTGTGTCCCGTTACGCTCACTGTACGCTTGCGTCACATATATCTCTCTTCCACTCGATTGGAACAACCATCGATTTGATTTTTTCGAGGCACATTAAACTTGAAACACTCCCATTCGTTTCCTACTTTTCCTATCATCGTCCTATCCTTAACAGAATAACACAGATTGGAAGAAGTTAAATAGCAAACATGCATAAAAGTTATAGTTAAAATAATCTGTTCGTTAAAGTAATAAACATATTTGAATTAATGAGTGCAAATAAAAGTAAATTTATCAATTAAAATTGTAGATTTCATTTCACTCCTTCTTTGTATCCATACAAAATACATAGTGATAATTCAATAAAAATGATTAAATTTTATTCATAAAAGTATGCAATCATTTCACCAATGTTTTGTTATGACGTTTCCACGTTAAACTATCGTCCGTAAACCGACTTTACGGACCACCCCCCGCAACCCCCCCCCCCCTTTTTTTAATCTAGTGAATGTCTCCTGCCCCCCGCTAAAGGGGAGAGCTAGTCCTGCTATCCTCGTGACCAGGGTCTGTGTCGCATTTCCGAACGACGACAGGGCGTTCTGTTTGCTCTCTTGAGTTATCCATCACTGCGTGGGTTCCCTGTTAACCCCCCCCCCCCATCTCCACCAACTCACCTGGTGCTGGTGTGCCATCCTTCCAGCCCCCGGACTGTCCTTGAGTTTCCTCTCAACTGCGCAGAACTGCGCACCTGGTCAGCCACGTGCACAGTAAAAAAAAAAAAAATTGGTCGTCTGTAAAGGTAGGTTTACGGACGATAGTTTTAACGTGACGACGTCATAACAAAACATTGATGAAAAGATTGCATACTTTTATAAATAAAATTTAATCATTTTTATTGAATTATCACTATGTATTTTGTATGGGTACAAAGAAGGAGTGAAATGAAATCTACAATTTAATTGATAAATTTACTTTTATTTGCTCTCATTTATTCAAATATGTTTATTACTTTAACGAACAGATTATTTTAACTATAACTTTTATACATGTTTGCTATTTAACTTCTTCCAATCTGTGTTATTCTGTTAAGGATGGGACGATGATAGGAAAAGTAGGAAACGAATGGGAGTGTTTCAAGTTTAATGTGCCTTGAAAAAATCAAATCGATGGTTGTTCCAATCGAGTGGAAGAGATATAGATGCGACGCAAGCGTAAAATAAGCGTAACGGGACAATGTGCTTAACGGGACACTTTTTCGTGCGTGCAGCCGGCGTTCATCGATTTATTAGACGTCACGTCAAAAAAAATTTCACTTTCAACTTCAGCTAAGGTATTCAATTATTGTCCAGGAAGATTTCTCAATTTTTTCGGCTTTCTTCGTGAAGTTACGGACTCTTGAGTTCATCGCTTTTTTTCGAGATGAATCTCGAAAAGAATATTCTCGTTGTATTAAACAAAAACAAAAAAATTCAAAGCAGTCATGAGAACTGCCGACAGAAGTGAAAACTTTAAACTATAAACAAAAAATTGTTATTTTTGGATATCCAAATTATTTTTTTGATCTTAAATTAAATAACTTGTAAATCAATATAACTATTATTAATATTAATAATAGAATTAATAAAATAAATATATAATTTGAAATAAGAAATACTAACTTTGGAAAACATAATTGTGTAACATAAGAAAATATGTTTTTTGATAAAATCAGAAATTTGTTTTCGCAATTTTTACGAAAAAATATTATCACAACAAATTTGTTTCATCACATTAGTAAAAGAACTCCTAAATTACTATAAAATACGCATTGCATAGTAACTGTAGGTATTAAAAAAATAAATAATGATGTTCTTAATTTTTAGGTTCTATTGCTGCAAAGACTCCGTTTTCTTCGTTATTCAAACTATATATCTATATGAGAATATTAATATATTTTATACTCACTTTTTACTGCATAGTAATCGTATACTTAAGATTTAAAATAAAAATTGAACAAAAACACAATTTGAACACTAATAGGAAAATATGAAGTTTTCGCTTCAAAAAACATAAATATACTGGTTGAACTCCACAGCAAGAACACTATTGTTTTGTCATTCAACTTTGGGAATAAAACGTACCGCGTATTTTCTACGAAGTTCCAGTTATTTGAAATTACGAACAACTGTTCGTTTATTTAAATTAAATTCTTCTTTGAAAAGTCCGTAAATTTACTTGTAATTTCTAACAGGGTGGCACCCGTGGAAAAGAAATTCGTTGTGAAATTTTTACTGATATATCTTAAATGTTGAATCTGCTCAGTAAAATAAGGTTTTGTTTATAGGAAGTATTTGAAGACTTATTTCTGTCGTTTCAGCAAAAACAATTATACAGACATATACCTAGTTTTTATAAAATCTCTTTTATACTGTTTCGGGAAAATATTTTAGAAATGCCACAGAAGAATAACTTCTAAGGTATGTGTACCTAAGTACACTTTTTTTTAAACGCTAATTGTGTGCTGTTGTGTTGACGTCTTTGTTTGAATGTTTTTGACAGTGTAACGCTCGCGGCGGGCTCTCCAATGCGGAGAATTATTGCGTAATAAGACGAGAATCGATTATATCTCGATACCCTGGGTCTACAATACTCGCTTTCGTAATGACATCGAATGTTTTTGACAGTGTAACGCTCGCGGCGGGCTCTGATGCGCCAATGCGGAGCACTGTTGCGTAATACGATGGGAATCGATTATATCTCGATACCCTGGATACACAATACCTACTTGCCAGCCGCCGGAAATGTCATCTGGCATGAAAAATGCTTTCTACGCGTTGATACATGTGTGTGTTGCAAACATTGCAATGAGTTATAGGTACTTTCGAACTTCAAGAAGAATTAGTTGCCACAGTTGTTTATTTCAAAATTTCTAGCCATAGATTATGCAAATCACATTAATCATTTTTTGTTTTGTTTTTTGGTCGCGTAAGTGGAAGAGATAGGAAGTATTGTTTAATTTTAAACTTAGGATATTTTAAAGCTTTACATATAATTTATTAGAATGTCTAAAGTAATAGTGACTGGGTACTATAAATAGTATAGCCGTAAAGTCATTAGGTTTTTTAATCTGATTTAATTAAAGTTAATAAATCTCTAATAACACTGTCTCTTCGAAATCTCTTACTTTGTGATATCTGCCTGCCTTTAGAAGGCAAATCCTCCAATTTGTGGTTGGAAAAAAAATTGTTATGATAAAATATAATGAATCCAATATGGCTTCTTTCAGTTCCGAATCTCCCCTCCCCCTTTTTTTTCTACGGGACGTTTTGTTGGATACTTTCATGTTTAGTATTCCTATATCTCACGTAATCTTTTCGTTTACTTGAAGTAGTTATTTTTCTCCTGACAGTTACATGACTGTTACAAGCTCAGACTTAAATAACTTTATAACTCTTGTAAATACATTAAACATTCTTTATATCAACTATTTTTATAATTTTTTTAATACAGAATGTCCATAAATGAATGACCAAGTTTCAGTAGTATATTATAACAATTCACTTAAGACTATTTACAAAATATCATACATAAAATTCAAGGTAAACTAACTAGTGTTACTTACAAATGTTCAATATGTACAAATTTAGCTAAACGGCACACATCCAACCTAAGGTCCAATTCTTCTCACATTTTGGTTAACACGTCCGGAGTAATGGAAGCAATAGCCTCTTCAAATCTGTGTCTCAACTCTGACAAATCATTAGCTAGCGGTGAAATGTAGACACGATCCTTTATAAAGCCCCAACGGAAAAAAAATAGTTTGTTGTTATGTCGGGTGAATATTGGATGCCAGCGAAAAAGAGCTCTGTCGTCTTGACCGTTACGACCAATCCAACGGTCAGGGACTTGGACGTTTAACCAATCACTAGAGACCTGCAAAATTCGCGGATTCATTGACCTCTAGGATAGACTCCACAGCCCTTTAAATACTCGCGGAAATGACACCTGTTCATTGGCTACTGACGCGTGAGACGTCTCAACTAGGCTGACCGTAATTCGGCACTTTCTTGGTTTAGTGTTTCCCATTGGCTCACAGTTCCCCGGATAAAATGTGGGCCAATCGCAGAAGCGGTACGAAGGTATAGTTGTTTTGATGCTAGCCTATCGCGAAATGAATCCGCGAATTTTGCATGTCTCTACCAATCACGTACATAGAGATTACAATGGGGAGGGGCTTCATCCTGTTGCCAAATAAAGTTTACAGGTCCACCCTCTACTAATTGGGTGAAGAGCCATTCTATTAACATATCCAGATAAGTCACCCCTGTCACGGTAGCTTTAGCGAAACAAAAATGTTTGTACACTTGTCGTGACACAGCGCAGAAAATGTTTAAATTTGGGGAATCACTTTGTTGTTCAAGAAGGTCATGAGGTTTTTCTGACCATAAGATAATAAATTTATGGGCATTTAGATGAAAAGCTGACTCATCGCTGGACACCGCACGATCCAGAAATTCATCTCCCCGTAAAATAAATTGAAGTGTAAATTTACAACGTACACCATAGTCATCTGACTTTAAAATCATGTAGCAACTGTAACCGGTATGTACTCATGTGTAAACGTGTTCGTAAAACCATCCACATGATCGTCTTTGGCAACTGAACTTCAAGACTTGCTTTTCGAACAGATCTCGTAGGACTACGCAGGTAAGATGCTCTGACACCGTAAACATCCTGCACAGACACTTTTGGTTATGCCTTGGTTTTGCCTTTGAAACACATCCGGTTCGTTTTTGCCTCACGGGGGGGGGGGGGGGGGGGGGGGGGGGGATCACAATTAAACTCTAAATGAAACGCACATTGAAATGAAATTACAGATTCACTCTTAGCAAATTCCAGAACACCAAAATGCTTTTACGCTCAGGAGTCGCCATTTTGCGTAGGTGGCGCTGCAGGCGAGAATACAACAAAGCAGTACTCGCGCATGCGCTTATCTATAACTGTTTGAGTTACTCTTTAATTGTGACTTTGAACCAATAGTCTACTACACATACAGTTGATACTTTTAACAGTTATATCTGGGACATTATTTTATGGACAATCTATATAAATAATAGCAATATTTGTATGAAACACATGTTACCTTCCAATCAAAAACATACAAGTGCTTAAAAATATTTTAATCTTAAAATAGCTCTGTACCTTCGCCAAGAAATATGATTCTTTGGAAGGTAAAACAAATTATTAACATTTTACTATCTCAGTAACGAATAACTATCAGCAACAGCGTAATGCGTAAGTTTTTAAATAGCGTGTACAACAAAGGCTTTAGGTTGGGGTTATAAAACTTCGCATTAAACGCAAGACCGCAAGGACGCAAACGCAACAAATGTAAGAAAACTGCAAGTCACAGGACATCGCCAACTCTACAACTTAAAAACAGTTATAACTGTAGAAAAATAATCTTTATTGGGCTTCTTTGCGTAAATAACATTTTTTTTGTTTGACGAAAACATGCGAAGGTCTCAATTATCGATACCATTATAAAATTGCTGTTTGTCCAAGTTTGATGCTAAAACTACTGGACCTATTTTGATGAAACTTTTTGTGTTTGTAAGTTTATGATTAGACTTTAAAAAAATTAAATCAAGAATTTAAAAATGTCGTTATTCAATTATAATTTGCGTTTCGTGTTATTTATAAATAACAATACAAAAACATAATTATCAAACTATAATTTTGCGCCTTGCGTTAATTATAGACAAGAATGTATAAACTTATTTATCCAACTATAATTTGGTGCCTTGCGTAATTTAAAAACAAGAATATAAAAAAATTGAATTACTTTAATTATGCGTTTTGCTTTATTTATGAACAAGAATATGAAACTTCGTTATCCAACAATAATTTTGCGCCTTGCGTTACATATTTGTAAACAACTATTAAAACTTCTTTATTCAAATATAATTTGGTGCAGTCCGTTGTTTATGAACAAGAATCCAAAGAAACATTATTATCTAAATATTATTTTGCGCCTTGCGTTATTTGTAAACAAGTATATCCAAACGTCGTTATCCAAAAACATTTGCGTTTGTTGCGTGGTAGACACAGCCTTTCTTACACTTAACCACAGATTTAAAAATGATAATAAAATTTATTACTTTTAGAAATAAATTAAACATTTCATAAAAAAAAAACAAAGACTAAACATTTAACTACGGAAAAATATATAATTTTTTTTTTCAATATATGTTCCTCAATGGTGGTATATCTTACCGAGAATAACGTACACAATATAAATATAAATTTAAAAAATAAATAAATAAAAAAGATATCAAACTGTAATTTACAAAAAAAATAAAACTTACGTAAATTACACAGTATTATTTAAAAAAACTAAAAACTATTCATTACTTAACCATACATATATCAAGCTAATTAACTTATCACATAAAACTCGCGTGACTAAGTAAAATAAAATTTCCTTAACAAAATATAAAAATTATTAATTAAGGGGAAAAAAAAGTATACACACTAAAGCAGGGAGAATTGTTCTTAACTGTGAACTGATTTATTTAAATTATCTAGACAAATCATATTTGAAAATGCTTAGTGTTTAATCTTGAACAATATATATATTTTATACCGAATGACTTTTGGGCTATTCTGCGTTCGTTGGCGAGGTCTGAGGAGGAGGAAAATCCGCGCTGATTTTTCCCGGCGCTGATAAGGAGAAGATAACGAGGGGAGCGGCCATGGAAAGTGGGCCATGACCTGACGCGGATCTCTGCGGCGACAGATGTGTAGCGTACTCCTGATAGCGTAGTAGACGCTCTGAGCGCAACGGGTTATGGACGCGCGCAACAACGACCCATGTCCAGCCCCTTTCCATTCCCATTTACCTTGCTTTCTGTGCCAAATATGGACATAAACTGAAAAAGACGAATCAAATTTTTCATTAACGTGTGTTTTAATATGCTGGTCATTTTGATTTTGTACTACAATTATTTTTTTCTCCTTTATAAAAACTGACCTGGGTATAATTGTCGAGGAAATGTATGTATAAAGATAAATCATTAAAGCCATCATAAAATGTTTCAATTCCAGTTTAGCTTTAAAAAAAATGTTATTTCAAAGAAATTAATTCTTAAATTCTCTGTGTAGTCCCGCCAAACTCCGATTTTTTTTTCTCTGGGGGCTATTCCACACCAGTAGGCCCTTCTCCAAAACGTGAGGACCCAACGAAACAAAACAAAAAATGTTTTAGGGCAGCCAGTGTTTAGGGGCGCATGGAAGCCTGGCTCCAGGGCGACGAAACCTGAGGCGAAATTCATCCCTTCGCTGCCCGTTTCGTCGGAGCTACACGAAGAACAGACAGGGGAGGGGGAAACAAATGAAATATGGAAAAAAAAACATACTAATGGACGAAACGAAAAAAAAATTGGTTGTCTGTAAAGTCGGCTTACGGACGATAGTTCAACGAGACAACGTCATAACAAAACATTAATGAAATGATTGCATACTTTTATGAATAAAATTGAATCATTTTTATTGAATTGTCGCTATTTTGTATGGATACAAAGAAGGAGTGAAATGAAATCTACAATTAATTGAAAAAATTACTTTTATTTTCACTCATTAATTCAAATATGTTTATTACTTTAACGAATAGATTATTTTAACTATAACTTTTATACATGTTTGCTATTTAACTTCTTCCAATCTGTGTTATTCTGTTGAGGATAGGACGATGATAGGAAGAGTAGGAAACGAATGGGAGTGTTTCAAGTTTAATGTGCCTCGAAAAAGTAAAATCTATGGTTGTTCCAATCGAGTGGAAGAGAGATAGATGCGGCACAAGCGTACAATGAGCGTAACGGGACAATGAGTCATCCTTTTTCGTGCGTGCAGCCGGCGTTTATCGATTTATTAGATGTTGTCACGTCAAAAAAAACTAGCAGAAATTTATGTTGTGTTTCACAGATGTGTGATTCTTAGTTATGACAGTTGTAAGATATTCTTTTATAGGTTACGGCGTTTCTAAATTGCGTTTGAACCCCAAATCGTTTGGTGCACCACGATTTTTTCTTTTTATTTTTGGAGAAAAAAAATATGGGGGGGGGGGAATTTTGGTTGGGAAGGGTGTGTCCCCGCGTCTTCCACCAAAATAAGCCCTGGGGGGCAACAAAAGACGTTCCAGCGGTTGCCTTTGAGACTATATCCGCATAGCTGTACTTTTTTTTTTCAGAGCTCATGTTTACGTTTCAAGTTCAAAGGCGAACAGACGCTCGTCAGAAAACTACCGTCCTCGTTCGCTTTGGGGTAATCGGAATGAAAGAGATGTTTGGAAGTTGAGCTACAAAGCGATAGTTTAACACCGGACATTCAAAGGTAACAAATAATAATAATAATAAATGTGAGCCAGTCTTTCAGTCATCTCCGGTGATGTGTGAACATCTAACCTCGCTAACGAACAACTCTTGTGTTCTCACGTTGTTTTCGTGTTGCAAATAAACTTATTATAATGCTAAACTCGGACAAGGACTTTAATGCAACGTTCTCTCAAAGTCTGCGATCTTCATATACAGAGTGTCCCATAACTCGACGGCAGTTGATAGGCCAATAGCCTAAATTTCGGTTCACGATCAAAAAGACAAATTTCATAAAAGTAACGCAGTGTTTGAGGTATAGGCTTTTTTATTTTTTTTTATTTCAAAATTTTAAAATCCTCACATACATTTTGTGACTAATTTTTTTCTACGCAATCACAAATAACCCATTTCGAGCGTTTTAAGTAAGCTGATAAACAATTTGCTAACAAAGCAAGTATTTGGCTTTAATTAGCCATCTTTTCAAATAAATTGTTAAGTTAACAAAATATTTTTTTTGCAGCATGACTGGTATAATGTAAACGATTAAAATATTTTTGGCGGATAAAACTTCGAAATATATTTTTTTTCTTCCGTGAAAGTACTATATAGCATTTTGGATTTTATTTCGAGATGGGTTATTTATGATTGCGTAGAAAAAATTAGTCACATAATGTATGTAAGGGTTTTAAAATTTTGAAGAAGAAAAAGCATATACCTCAAAAACTGCGTTACTTTTATGAATTTTGACTTTTTGATCGAGAACCGTAATTTAGGCTATTGGCCTATCAACTGCCGTTGAGTTATGGGACACTCTGTACAGTATATGAAGATCGCAGACTTTCGCGGCCATTTTTGCCTGGAATTTCTCGGCTTCTGGGTTAGTAGCGGCTTCGAAGGCGAAGATTTGGCGCGACGTTTCGGTCGACGTTGACGGTCGTCATCGTCAGGGAGCAGTGGATTCCCGAAACTGCTCCCTGATGATGGCGACTGCCAACGACGAACCGAAACTTCGGCAATATCTTTGCCTTCGAAGGCGGCCACGACCCATTAGTAGAGACCCGGAAAATTCGCGGGTTCAATACACTCGGGCAAATGCCAACTGTTCATTGGCTGCTGACTTGTGAGTCGTCTCGACTGGGTGTCCTGTGATTCGACACTTCTATGAGTGAGGGTCTCTAATTGGCCCTCAGTCCTCCAGATTAACAGTGAAACAATGGCAGAAGCAGCACTAAGGTATAATTATTTTAATTTTAGCATAACACGAAATGAATCCGCGAATTTTTGCAGGTCTCTACCCATAAGCCAAGCAACTCCGCTCTTGTGCATGTTTTCAAAAATATAATAAATTTTATTTATTATTATTGTGATGAACCTTCAGCACATCACGTGGTCAGTTGGCGGGCGGGAGATTTCGGAGCGAACATGAAGACATCCTCCGCCGAAGGGAAATAAACGACACGCGGTGTGAGCCAGGCGGATCCCCCCAGCGCGTGGACGCCTCTAGTCCTTGGCGCCAGACGGGAAGCCAAGAGCCCGACCTCGGGCGTCGGGACGCCTGGCGTCTGGAATGCTTCTATGTTACGGTGGGGAGGGGGGGGTGTAGGGGGGCTACACGCGCGCCCAAGAGCGGAAAAAAGCAGATTCCGTCTCTGCTTACACACGCCCGGACCCATCCAAACAAAACACACAGCACGTCCATAAAAGTATGTCCCAGTTAACAAAAATTTTTAGTACCTATCAACTGTATAACCGTTTGCAGAGTGTTTGGTTCGAAAAGGTCACAATCATAGGCTTGATGTAAGGTTTTGGACATACGCCATTGCTAAGCACATGTATGTCTGTAGAAGAAAACTAAATAAAAAAATACCCAGTCTGAGGACGGGAGCAGATAGCAGTTCCCAAAACGTCGCTTGTTTCTGTTTTGGAAAACTATTGTGTTTGTTTTCGTCGTTTCGTTTTGTCGCGTTTTTGTCTCGTTTCAACTGTTGTGCTGAATTTTTTTTTTGGGTTCAATATTTTTGTGCTGTGATCATTTGTGGGGGTATTTTCGTTCTCTTAGTCCATTTTTCTTTGTTTTTCTTTGTTTGTTGACCATATTCCTGTTATGGAATATTATGTGGGGTTTATATCCTGTTGACAACAGCAATTTTTGGCTTAATTTGTGTTTTTGTCTTTTGGGTATTTTTTTTAGTTTTCTTCTAAAGACATACATGTGCTTAGCAATGGCGTATGTCCAAAAGCTTACACCAAGTCATGCACTCCCATTGCACAAATCTTTCAAAGATAATCACAATCATAGGGTAACCCAAAACAGTTTTAGATAAGCGCGTGCGCGAACACTGATTTGTTTGTTGTTTTCAGGGCTTGCAGCGCGAAAGAATGGCTCCTTTTTTCCCCCAATTAGTGGAGGGCGAACCTGTAAACTTTTATTTCGCCAACAGGATGGAGCCATTTGAATCTCTTTGTTCGAGAGTGGTTGAACTTCCAAGTCGAGATCGAGAGATATAGAGTGATGAACATAAAGAGATATTAATAGATACAAAGAGATTAAGAGAGAGATAGAGAGAAATGCTTGGTATTGATGTACAAACTCAACTTAAAACAAATACAAAGAGGCATTGCAACGCATGCCGAACATTAGCTAGTTTAAAATAAAGTTTAAATTAAATTCGCTAGGCGACTCCCAACCTATTACCCTACAAGCCCAATATAAATCTTAGCAAATTCAAAGTATTTTACGGCTCAAATATTTCACACCAAAAGTAGATCACTTTAGGAGCCAAATTTTTTTGTCATTGGCTCAGGGACATACAGAGTGTAAGCATGATGACTTTAGGGTATTCATAGATATTTGAGGTTTGAATGTAACCTTGTGTCAGTTGTAAAAAAATAAAAGATAAATATCGAGTTATTTCAGCACTCAGCAGATATGTGTAACATCTAACTTTTGTAACGAGCAAATTCATGTGTTCTCATGTTGCAAATACACTTATAATATGAAACTCAGACACTAAATTTAACGTAGAATTCTTATTTATATATATATATAAATATCCTGAAACATTAAAAAAATATATTAGATAATTAAATATATGTCTATATATTTGTTTGTGCTCAAACTACTGAAATCAGCAATTAAATACTTACTACAAACAAACCTCGACTTTACTGAGGTGATGTAACAGTATAAATTTCATCACTCAGTTACTTGATTTATCATGCCGTCGAATATTTGTAGGCTAACAACCTGTTGTATTTCTACAGTATGATTAACACTGCGCTGTGTCCACATTTCAATGTTATCTAAGGGATGTAATACAAGGTTGCTAACGTATTAAGTTCTTTCGTTTTTATGACTAGAAATTATAACTAGAGACCTGAAAAATTCGCGGATTCATTCGGTGAGAGGCTAGAATTCAAACACATACACCTCTTAGATAATTTTGCTATTGGCTTACTGTTCATCTGGACGAATCTCAACCAGTTATAAAACCTCAACCAAAGAAGGATAGAATCGCAGACAAACCAGCTGAGACGACTTACAAGTCGGCAGGCAATGAACTTGCATTATTTGCCCGAGTGTACAGGGGTATGTGCAGTCCATCCGGAAGGCCATCGAAACCGCGAATTTGGCAGGTCTCTAATTTTAACATAAATTATAAAAGGATAGTCGTGCTAATTTAAAATTGTAATTTTTAAATAGCTATGTGGGTGCAAATTCTGCGATGTTCACGAAAGTGATATCTAGAGGTGAATTAGGTCCGCCATGTTTTAGAGATTCCCGAGATATTAAACACATGGGCAGCACCGTGGTTACGTACACATTTCCGTTCGTTAGACTTCCGTTCCACTCACGAAACTACTCCTACAAGATGGCGCATAACGAGGGCTGCGATGTTAAACATCACAAGATAATCGCTCTTGTATGTTCTTCGGTATAACTGCGACACTTCTCAATTCAAGAGCTCACCTAAGGGGGCCCGCCTAGTCAGGGGTGTATCTGTGCCAGCGAGGCGGGATGATAAGGCGCGACGCTCGCTGGTGCTTCTAGCGCGGTCTTCTCGTCGTGCATCGAGCGGCGACCGTGACATTACACGGCGGGGAAATGAAGATAAAGGTTTAACGAAAGTCCCTTAAGTGCTTTCAAGAATCTGTACCGGTTGTTTCACGCCTAAACATTACTCTGAAAACATGCGTTTTAGCCATTTAAACTCGTCCAAAATTACAGTTTAAAGACTGAATCCAAAATCAAAAGTAATTTCAAGCCCTTTAGCGAACTCTTAAATGCTTTTCGTAAGCATACCCCACTCGGATGTGTTGAGTAGTTTTGAAATCGCGTTGTTTTTTCCTGAAGCTCTGCGCACCGTGTGTGTGCCCGGGTGGGCGGGGGCCTTAATGCTGGACGAGAAACCTAAGATGAGCTGACGTGAAGTCAGGCGCCTTAATAAGTTCGCGTTAGTTTGCGAAAGTAAGATGTTAAGTTTCCTGTGATACCGCCATCCCGGTTACCGATTTGCATTTCAACAAAAAAAAAATGGGGGGGGGGGGGGGGTTTGTCTGTAAAGTCGGTTTACGGACGATAATCTTACGTGATAACGTCATAAGAAAACATGATGAAAAATTGCATACTTTTTAATTTTCAAATATTATTTACAGTTTTTGCAATTTTAATTTTAATAATTGGTTTAAATATAACTACGATCAATTAGTTGAAAAACCCGCCTTAACCTTTTTAATGGTATAGAAGATTTTCTCGCACGGTGGTTGGCCGATTCTTGCACGCTCGGCTCAGGCGGGAACGTGACAATTTTTTTCGTAGGTGCAGCCGGCATTCATCGATTTATAAGATGTTATCACGTAAAAAAAATAATAATTTGACCCTTGTTTTGTGTAAACTGGTTTTTTTTATATTTCAGGTGAATTAATGGTGTCCGAGCCGGGTGCAGATGCCATTTCCCAAAATTTCGTGACTGTTGTGTTGCTGGCGCCGGCTCCTTAAATTCCGCCTAAATCTAATAAACCACTCGTGATTGGTGGCCGCGCGCTTTTGAAAACTCTGCCCAGCGCGTTAGCTTAAACGACCGTGATTAGTCATCGCCTCGTCGGAAATGTCGCAAGAGACCGCCCGAAAGTTATTAAGACACATGTGCTACCAAGGAGCAGGGGACACTAAATTTTGGACCACCTTCCACTACTCTTTTTTTTATTTGGATTTATTAATTTTTTTTCTGACGCGTTGAACGGACTTAATTATCGGCCTATCACCCACACTCTAAATAACCCCCTTGCTCGAACCTTTCGGAAGTGTTGAGATAAATATTTTAGCAATCTAATCCGAACCTTCTGCAGTTTGGAAAACTTTCGTAAATAAGCATACATCATGGAAATGCAAGCTCTTAGTTACTATTCAAACAAAAAGCCACAAATAAATGATTTTTGGCACATATCAGCTTATTATTTTAACGGGTATGCTAAATATTTTTTCTAAGAGAAGATATTTTTCGTGAAGTATTATTCTTGAAATACTTATCGCTAAAAGTCCCATTGTAAACATTAATTTAACGTAAGGGTAGCTGAATCAATATTTTTTTAAGTAAATACTACGGCCTATTTAGTTATACAACTGTTATTTCTCTAAGAACAATTTATGTTATGGTACTTTATTTTAGTATCAAAAACCTCAACATTTCTGTTTTCATGTACAGTATTCCTTAAAGTATCCATCAAGGGTTTTTTTTTTTTTAGCTGACTTCTATAAAGTAATTTATTTTATGATTTTTTAATTTAAAATAAATTGCGGTAGATCGAAAATAATTTACATATTTTACTGTGGGTATTAACGTAACAAACTTTATAAATGTGTTCAAAATGCTGCTGGCCCAAAGTTTGATTAAGATTCTGTACTTCCAGAGCGAAGCTGGTATTAAGACCCAAAATGGTGTTTTTTTTATTACATATAATGCCTTAAAATTTCTGTTTTTATCGAACCATAACATCGTAACACATCCAAGAATATTTCTTGGGTAATTCAGCGAGAGTTATACGAGCCTGGGTTGAAAGCTTTAGTTACATCTGACGAAAATGAGGCCCAGTTGCGTTGTGATCCCATAACAGTTGGAAAAATTTCCTCCATTTGGAAGAAATTAATCATAAATTATTTTCTCGTGCCGATCACAAGTAGAGGTTTGGAAAATAGTACATAATTCAAAATATCATCAAAAGTTTTCCAAATACGCAAATTTAGATTTCCAAATAGGGAAAAAATTTCTCCGTTTTTCGTTCAGAGCTAAAATTTCTTAGATATAAGACTTTTGTTTTTTTTAGTAAATATAAGCAGCGTTATTGTAAGGCGCCACTTTAATTTAATGACTAAGGCGTTTTCCACTTATGTAGCTGCGTTTCAAATTTTACTCTATTATTACACTTCCATTTTTTTATATTATACACATCTCTATGGAGTGGGCTAATATTTGTTCTTCATGATGCGCTTGTCTCGATGGTATACATATCTCTTTGGCTTTCAAGAGTAAGCGAGTCAGTGATGAGCATAACTATATATAGGATATTTCTAACAATGGAAAAAAAAGTGTTTAAACTGAAACACTTAACATGTGGATATTTGTTTACTTAGACCAAGTTCTACGACCTTCCCATAACTTGTAGCTTGTGTGAAATGATTACATTGTAACAACTAGGGGACTTACGCCATTGTTTTCCACGCATTTTTTGCGGTAGAATTTTGCCTCTTACTGTACACAATGTCGTTGCTCTTGCCGCAGGTACGCGCCGTGATTTTTTTTGACGTGATAACGTCTTATAAATCGATGAACACCGGTTGCACGCACGAAAAATTGTCACGTTCCACCTGAGCCGAGCGTGCAAGAACCGGCCAAACACCGTGCGAGAAAATCTTCTATAATATCAAACAGGTTAAGGCGGGCTTTTTAAAAGCAGCAATTTAAAAAATTTGATTTATTTGTCCAATTTTGTCATTTCAAATTAACAATTTATTGACATTGAT
Source organism: Bacillus rossius redtenbacheri (assembly GCF_032445375.1). Classification (NCBI taxonomy): domain Eukaryota; kingdom Metazoa; phylum Arthropoda; class Insecta; order Phasmatodea; family Bacillidae; genus Bacillus; species Bacillus rossius. The sequence continues at coordinate 31,107,234 of NC_086344.1, forward strand.
TTGGTTTCAGTTTATTTCTATAACTAATTGTTCGTAATTATATTTAAACAAATTTTTAAAATTAAATTGGCAAAAACTGTAAATAATATTTGAAAATTAAAAAGTATGCAATTTTTCATCAATGTTTTCTTATGACGTTAACACGTAAAATTATCGTCCGTAAACCGACTTTACAGACAACCCCCCCTTTTTTGTACGTAGTTTTAAATCATGGCAGGAAGTTGAGAACGATCCAGAACTTTTCAAAACATTTCCGGGTTCAACGAACCGATGCAAGAAAAAAAAATTGATAATTATTGCCATATCTTGCGATTAGTCTTTTTTGTACCATCGAATAATTTGTCTGGTTTTTTGTCGTAATAAATTGTAATCCTCACCGTGTGACTAATTGCTGGAAAGGGGCTTCTAAATACGCGTGTATGTCGCACCGGATTTGAAATGAATGGCTCTCTGATCATTAATTCGTTAAATTCTTTTACAAAGTGCGTGGTTTCAAAAGTGGGTAAATGAATTTTTAAAATAATCTCTTTTACATTTTTGAAATATTTATTTATTAAACATCCAACAGATAGGGTACAGAAAATCAAAAGCATAATGTTTTTATCGCTTAATTTCGTACATTGAAGTATGAACATTTGCTTGTTAAGTAATTATTATTTAAAAAGTTGTCGGGTTGACCAAAAAATAAATACTAACCTCAATTTGTCATGATTAGGAATATTGCTTAACACCTTTTTATACTTAGATCCAAACCAACAGGGTAATTTCTTAACATAACGACTTCTTCCAGAAAAATAAAAATAAAATCGTAAATGGCATTTATTTTTATTATCCTGAAAACAGTGTTTCTTAATTCCCGCTAGATTCTAAAATATTATAATGTTAAGATAACCTAACCGACCTCGAAAAGTTCACGGCAAAATGCAGAAAATCATTAAGAAATCAACAAATAGTGGAACAAATTATTGCAACAAAAAATTATGGGCGAGTCTTTAAGTACTCGCCAGAAATGTGTAAAATCTATCGTCGTTAACGAGCAAATTCATGTGTCCTCATTTTGACAAGAAATTTAACGTAGTATTCTTTAAAATAATGCTGATTGTGATAAAATTTCACAAACTGTGTTTTCAATTACATTTTTGGACGTGAATCACACGTAGTTTCGGCACCCACCACTATAATTCACTGCCAGAGCAACTTCGTTGAATATCGAATCACTCGATTTGAGATAAAAATTTCTGAACTATATAATGTAATGGTTCTGATAAAAGCGGAAAAATAAAACACTTGAAAAATTACTGAATCCCGTCTTTGGACTTCATTTTCAACCAGCAATTTTATTAAAATACTTCCCATCTGGTTAAAATTCACGAAACAGTTAATACTATAAAGTTTCCCTTTGGCTTTGTAAACTTTGGTTAGCGCCATCCGCAACAGATGGCAGCATCGTGAATATACAATTTCCATTCCATGGACAAAATTGCTGAATATACAATAGTTGGACTTTGTTTTATTATGTTTATTAATGTGTGCAATAATACTGGAAATCTATTCAGGGAACGTTTTACGAATAACTATTGGGGGTACTGCAACAACACAATGCTTAAGTGCCAGGGCAAGAATCCGAACCCAGTACTAATTTGAAGTGATACAGTTGCTTTCATGAAAAAGTATAAATTTACAAATATCTGTAAATATACACGAAAGTATCTTTTAACGTTAAAAAAAAAATTAACAGTTTTCCCAGCAATTCACTTGGAATATTGAAAGCGCTTAGTACACGAACTGGTGTTTGAAACACAGTTTTGTTAAACTTTTTTTGTTTTGTTTCGTTCTTGTATGTCATTCGTTCTTTTGTTATTTTACCTGGTAACCCAGACCAAAAAAAAAAAATTTTGACCGTGTTTAACGCGAACGGACTGTACTCATAGTATCACAGTTGGACCGTGTTTAACGCAAACAGACTCTACTCGTTGTATCAAAGTTGTAGCGTGCTTGACGCGAGCTGCCAAGTGTAAGCGCGCCTCCGCCTGGACTGGCGCTCGCGGGTCGCCTTGCGTCACGCCATTGAAGCCTCGTCCATCGGCGAGGCGTCACTTCGACCCTAGATCCCCATCGGCGAGGCGTCACTTCGATCCTAGATCCCCATCGGCGAGGCGTCACTTCGACCCTAGATCCCCATCGGCGAGGCGTCACTTCGACCCTAGATCCCCATCGGCGAGGCGTCACTTCGACCCTAGATCCCCATCGGCGAGGCGTCACTTCGACCCTAGATCCCCATCGGCGAGGCGTCACTTCGATCCTAGATCCCCATCGGCGAGGCGTCACTTCGACCCTAGATCCCCATCGGCGAGGCGTCACTTCGATCCTAGATCCCCATCGGCGAGGCGTCACTTCGACCCTAGATCCCCATCGGCGAGGCGTCACTTCGATCCTAGATCCCCATCGGCAGGTGTCACTTCGACCCTAGATCCCCATCGGCGAGGCGTCACTTCGATCCTAGATCCCCATCGGCAGGTGTCACTTCGACCCTAGATCCCCATCGGCGAGGCGTCACTTCGATCCTAGATCCCCATCGGCGAGGCGTCACTTCGACCCTAGATCCCCATCGGCGAGGCGTCACTTCGATCCTAGATCCCCATCGGCGAGGCGTCACTTCGACCCTAGATCCCCATCGGCGAGGCGTCACTTCGATCCTAGATCCCCATCGGCGAGGCGTCACTTCGACCCTAGATCCCCATCGGCGAGGCGTCACTTCGATCCTAGATCCCCATCGGCGAGGCGTCACTTCGACCCTAGATCCCCATCGGCGAGGCGTCACTTCGATCCTAGATCCCCATCGGCAGGTGTCACTTCGACCCTAGATCCCCATCGGCAGGTGTCACTTCGACCCTAGATCCCCATCGGCGAGGCGTCACTTCGATCCTAGATCCCCATCGGCGAGGCGTCACTTCGACCCTAGATCCCCATCGGCGAGGCGTCACTTCGATCCTAGATCCCCATCGGCAGGTGTCACTTCGACCCTAGATCCCCATCGGCGAGGCGTCACTTCGATCCTAGATCCCCATCGGCAGGTGTCACTTCGACCCTAGATCCCCATCGGCGAGGCGTCACTTCGATCCTAGATCCCCATCGGCGAGACGTCACTTCGACCCTAGATCCCCATCGGCGAGGCGTCACTTCGACCCTAGATCCCCATCGGCGAGGCGTCACTTCGATCCTAGATCCCCATCGGCAGGTGTCACTTCGACCCTAGATCCCCATCGGCAGGTGTCACTTCGACCCTAGATCCCCATCGGCGAGGCGTCACTTCGACCCTAGATCCCCATCGGCGAGGCGTCACTTCGACCCTAGATCCCCATCGGCGAGGCGTCACTTCGATCCTAGATCCCCATCGGCAGGTGTCACTTCGACCCTAGATCCCCATCGGCAGGTGTCACTTCGACCCTAGATCCCCATCGGCAGGTGTCACTTCGACCCTAGATCCCCATCGGCGAGGCGTCACTTCGACCCTAGATCCCCATCGGCGAGGCGTCACTTCGACCCTAGATCCCCATCGGCGAGGCGTCACTTCGATCCTAGATCCCCATCGGCAGGTGTCACTTCGACCCTAGATCCCCATCGGCGAGGCGTCACTTCGATCCTAGATCCCCATCGGCGAGGCGTCACTTCGACCCTAGATCCCCATCGGCGAGGCGTCACTTCGATCCTAGATCCCCATCGGCGAGGCGTCACTTCGACCCTAGATCCCCATCGGCGAGGCGTCACTTCGATCCTAGATCCCCATCGGCAGGTGTCACTTCGACCCTAGATCCCCATCGGCAGGTGTCACTTCGACCCTAGATCCCCATCGGCAGGTGTCACTTCGACCCTAGATCCCCATCGGCGAGGCGTCACTTCGACCCTAGATCCCCATCGGCGAGGCGTCACTTCGACCCTAGATCCCCATCGGCGAGGCGTCACTTCGATCCTAGATCCCCATCGGCAGGTGTCACTTCGACCCTAGATCCCCATCGGCGAGGCGTCACTTCGATCCTAGATCCCCATCGGCGAGGCGTCACTTCGACCCTAGATCCCCATCGGCGAGGCGTCACTTCGATCCTAGATCCCCATCGGCAGGTGTCACTTCGACCCTAGATCCCCATCGGCGAGGCGTCACTTCGACCCTAGATCCCCATCGGCGAGGCGTCACTTCGACCCTAGATCCCCATCGGCGAGGCGTCACTTCGATCCTAGATCCCCATCGGCAGGTGTCACTTCGACCCTAGATCCCCATCGGCAGGTGTCACTTCGACCCTAGATCCCCATCGGCAGGTGTCACTTCTACCCTAGATCCCCATCGGCAGGTGTCACTTCGACCCTAGATCCCCATCGGCGAGGCGTCACTTCGACCCTAGATCCCCATCGGCGAGGCGTCACTTCGACCCTAGATCCCCATCGGCGAGGCGTCACTTCGATCCTAGATCCCCATCGGCAGGTGTCACTTCGACCCTAGATCCCCATCGGCGAGGCGTCACTTCGATCCTAGATCCCCATCGGCGAGGCGTCACTTCGACCCTAGATCCCCATCGGCGAGGCGTCACTTCGATCCTAGATCCCCATCGGCGAGGCGTCACTTCGACCCTAGATCCCCATCGGCGAGGCGTCACTTCGATCCTAGATCCCCATCGGCAGGTGTCACTTCGACCCTAGATCCCCATCGGCAGGTGTCACTTCGACCCTAGATCCCCATCGGCGAGGCGTCACTTCGATCCTAGATCCCCATCGGCAGGTGTCACTTCGACCCTAGATCCCCATCGGCGAGGCGTCACTTCGATCCTAGATCCCCATCGGCAGGTGTCACTTCGACCCTAGATCCCCATCGGCGAGGCGTCACTTCGACTCTAGATCCCCATCGGCAGGTGTCACTTCGACCCTAGATCCCCATCGGCGAGGCGTCACTTCGATCCTAGATCCCCATCGGCAGGTGTCACTTCGACCCTAGATCCCCGTCAGGACGACTCCCCGCGCCCAGGAATACTCCAGACGCTCCAACAACCACACAAACACACAACCACACATTCTACATGTTGGGGGAAAGTGGCTTCCCAGCTGGGTTCTTGCCAGACACGCACAATGGAACGAACAGCCTTCGTGGATCGCTGTAATTATTATTATTATTTTTTTTAAGTGAAAATTCTTTGCTGAAGGGGCTACAATTCCGATCGCATTAAGGGGAATAGTTATGTATAGAGACCGGAAAAATTCGCGAATTCATTTCGCGATAGGCTAAACTACAAATAGTTATACCTCAGTGCTGCCTCTGCTATTGGCTCACAACTCACCTGGATGACTCTGGGCCAGTGAGAAACACCCAACCAAATCTTTATCGAATCACAGGCTGCTACGTTGGGACACCTTCACAAGACAGCAGCCAATGAGTGGGTGGCATTTGACCGTGTGTACGTAGAACTATGGAGTTCATCCTGGAGGTCATTGAACCCGTGAATTTTTTCGGTCCTTACTTATGTACTTGGTGGGGGAACCGGTAGAGGAGGAGAGTGCGTCAGCGGCGACGCCACTCCAACGCATGCGCTAGCGGTCGAATGGGAAGACAGGTACGTAGCGGAGCATGCCGTCTGCTAGTTGTAGCGGCCGGAAGGGGAGACGGCAGGGGAGAGGTGGAAATGACGCAGCAGCGATGCTACGGGAATTCTCGTGACGCTTCTTGTGTTCGTATACTCCTCAGTATTCATAACGGCTGACGATTGACGCTACCATATTTCTTTTATTTAATTTAAAGTATCTATTATTTATTTATTCGTGTGGAAAAGAGCTATCGACTTGTACAATTAACTTTATAAGCATATTTTCTTTATGCGAATAGATGTGATTGAAAGTGTAAATAATTTATCTCTTATCTCTACCTAATAAGCAAGAAGTTTTACATCTGTCGTACGTAGACTCCACCCACACACATTGTTTTTTTTTTATATAATTTGTTTTTGTGAATAGAACAGAAATCTTCTTGTAAACATACAGATATTTGTACATTTACAAAAAAATGTTCGCAGTAACACTTGGTTGGGATTCTTACTCCATCATTTATGCTTTGTGTTGTCGCAGTACCGCCAATAGTTAAAGTTAATTGTAAACCGTTCCCACATCTCTTAAAATATAAAATTATGCGCCAATTGTAGTAAGAAATACTCATCGTCAGCATTGTTTCGAAAAACTTATTTCATTTACGCAAAGATTAACCATAGCCATGTGTTGTACAAAGTTACAATATCGTTCTTGTAGTATTATAAACTTAGTTTTGGCAACATGTTTCCTAGAAAATCTTTTGATAAATTATAAAAAAAAAAAATTCTGTGTGGTATTTTGCCATTTATTTCTTTAGACATGCTGTTTGTGTGTGTGTGTGTGTGTGTGTGTGTGTGAGACGAAAAATAATTCCAGTTAATGTTTGTCATTTGATCTTCAGCATTATCACCTGATTTGATAAATGGCAAACCCACAGAAATTCTTCACGCGTTCCAAATGTATTTTAATTACGAAACAGTAATTTTTTTCTCCGCGCGCAGACGAGCAGCCATCACATATTCTGCTACAGCTCCGTTACGTACAGTGCATTTTGCTTGCTTCTTCAACTACCAACTTGAATGAATCTGTCTCGTGAAACATTTGTCCGAAAATCTTTCATTCTCGGCGACACATTCTAGCGCAAGTTTTCTTTCGAACGTCTTCATTAAGTCTACAAATAACCACAGGCGATTCGCGGAGCCACACGGATACTGCTGCTCAAAAGTGTTTCGAGTTTGACCAAAGGGCATTTTCGATACTCAAATTAAAAAAAAAAAAACCAAATCAAATATATATACAGAGCATACTTTTTGCATAATTATCTACCAAAGTTACATTTTTAACGTTTTTTGGGTTGTGCAAATAAGGATAATTTAGTTTATTGCAGAACTGAAACTTTTTACGTTTAACTGCAATGCCACTGGCTACTTCAAGAAATGGTTTGAATTTCTCTCAGAACATATTAATTAATTTTACCTGGCATTTCGAAATTCTAAAATTTGTTACGATTTTGACAGCCAAGAAACATGAAATGAGTTTTTGTGATGGAAATGCAAACCATTCCTTGAAGTATCAAGTGGCATTGCAGTTAAAGCTAAAAAGTTTCAGTTCTGCAATAAATTAAATTATCCTTATTTGTACAATCCAAAAACGTTAAAAAATGAAACTTTGGCAGCTAATAATGCAAAAAGTATGCGCTATATATATTTTTGATTTCGTGAAAGTTAAACAATTGAAAAAAGTCTAAAAGTTGATAAGTGATTAACATAAATTTAAAATAATGACCTGAAATAGGATGCACCCCTTTAAAACCTACCAACTTTCGTTTTCGCAATCCGACAGTTTGGCAGCAATGTGTTTCTTTCCAGCTCCGGGTTTTTTCTCCCCAGAAATAGTCGGTTATTATTTGCTCTCTCTCTCAATTTTCACCCGGCGCTGCGCTGGTGTGACACTGTGTGGATGTTTTTGGTTGCGGTGGGGGGAGGGGGGGAGGTATATTTTTGATCTCCCCAGGTCGCGGATCCGTGCAGCCGGCAGGCAGGGAAGTCCCGGTATTGATCTTGGCTTCGGGATAAGGGAAGCCTTCTTTTCACAGACGAGAGAGCCAAAAACCCGAAGTTCCCCGAAGTTCATGCTTTTTTTTTCGTATCTTTAATGTAGCTATCCTAACCAAATCAACCGTTCACAATGTTTTAAAGTATTAAATTGTATCTAACTTAACCTAATTGATAGAGGACGGAAAAATTCACGGATTAATTTCACGACAGCCTAAAATTCATATAGTTACACCTCAGTGCTGCCTCTGCTATTGGCTCACAACTCACCTGGATGACTCTGGGCCAGTGAGAAACACTCAATTGAAGCTGTGTCGAATCACAGGCCGCTACATTGGGAGACCTTCACAAGACAGCAGCCAATGAGAGGGTGATATTTGACCGAGTGTACGTAGAACTATAAAGTTCATCCTAGAGGTCATTGAACCCGCGAATTTTTCCGTTATCTACTAATTGACCATCAGTATCCTTTTATCAACACCGCCATATTTATTTACAATGAACCGAAAAAAACCGAAGGTGCACGATCGGGCGTTTGGCTCTCTCTTCTGTGAAAAGAAGGTTTCCCTTTGGATAACGTCCTCCTTGGAGGCCGGTCAAGTCCACCAGCGGTTGGTCACTGCCTCTTTTATGGTTCGTAAAAACCCTTGCTCGCCCTTCACGTCAAATTGCGATTTTCCGCACCAATTTTTGAAGTGAAAACTTCTTTAGCCGCGTTGAGCGCTTTTCGGTGGGGGCAAAACTTATGGGTTCGCGTCACCGACATGCTAGTGACGTGTTGCGCCAGACTGGCGACGCGCAGTGGCCTGTGTACATGTATACGCATACATACACTAGCACATTGTATATACTCGACTGTATCATGTGCGTGTTGGAATATTTTTTTTTGGATGGGTAAAATCTTGTGAGTTCGCATCACCGACATGCTGTAGTAGCAGTAAGTGAAGTTAATTTGACCACGTGAATACATGACCTAGGTATGACATCACTGGTAAGTCATGTAATGAATTTTTACGTAATTTTTACATACCATTGACATCTGTTGTGACTAAAAAATGATGTAAGGATAAATGATATCGTACTGATATAATACCAAAATCAATTTATTACGTACATTTGACGTAGAAATTATGTCATATTACACATTTAAAAAAAATTAATTTTTCACTTCTGTTGACAGTCCCCATGACTGGCTTTTTTTTTGGTCATACGCCATTGCAGTTTTGCACTGTTTCGTCATGTAAAACAATTCAGTGAAAACTTTCTCCGATGTAGCAGGTACGTAAAGATTCCTTCATACATGTCTGTACTATTGATTCAAATTTAATTTAGAATGCGAGCCATCGTACAGGTTTAACCAGGGGCTCTTGTAGCTTCGAAAACCTTCTTTTGAAGTTATACTTCTAATGTGACTTCCAACAAGGTTGTGTTAAACGTTTAACACTCCTGGGGAGGGGGAATAGAAAGAGACAGAGCGAGAGTGAATGCGTGGCACTCGAACGCGCTATTGTAAGGAACTAAGTAGAGAGTAAGGAAAAAATAAAGATCCTGACAGTTTGTAGTGTCGCCATATTTGTTTAAATTTAAATACCCTTTTTGTATATTACAATTTAAATTGCAGAAAACAATCATGTTTCATAGACACATAAATAGTGAGTGTGTGTCATTTCTCTATGTCCACGAGGTCTCGCCGTGTCAATTTTCTCCTTGGGGCGAACCCTTAATTAAATAAACAGCTTTTATCGTTGAATGATTTCATGATTTATTCAGTTTGATCTGATACAATATGATTTCACTAAAAATCAATTTCTACCCCTTCCTATTTTCATTTACACATTACGAAGTTTCACTTCTTCCGCGCGGAGGGACTCCACGCACTATTTTTGCATGCAGTTAAAAACTATTTTTTTTTAATAATGCCAAAGAAGTATAACTTCTCACGCTCGTACCTAAGTACACGTACAAAATATTTTTTTTCTAACCCACTTTGCAAACTTTCTCCAACCCTAAATATGCTGATGTCAAGCAAAATGCTGGACCCAACGATGAATCTCGGACGTCGCGACGTCGACGAAAGCAGAGACGAACACATGCGTACTTAAAAACATCAGACAGCTCGGGAATTCTGTCTGAAGGAATGTAGTCATGAAAAAAAAAAATCAACAGCACAGTGGGCCAGCAAATGACGAGACAAACAGAAACAGAAAAATGCAGATAGACAACAAACCTGGAACACTCAGCAAATGTACGAACACAAATGTAGAAAATGAACAGGTGTTATGTGCAACCCAACGACAGCATGGGCAAACACAGTAGGTTCCCAATGAAAAAACAGTTGCGATGTTTCGGGAGCTGGCGGTTGTTCTGTGTCGTTACCACAACGCAGAAATACCACAACGCCGAATGTCAAAATTGACTACAATGCCGACAGCTAGAAAACTGCCGGTACCACAACGCCGAAATAACAACTGAATGAATTTGTGTGTGTTTCTTAAATGTACCTTAACGCCGAAATACGACAATCAAACATAACCTTACCTAACCTAGCGTAATATAACCTAACCTAGCCTAGCCTAACCTAACCTAAGCTAAGCTAACCTAGTCTAACCTAACCTAGCCTAACCTAACCTAGTCTTACCTAACCTAACCTAGTCTAACCTAACCTAACCTTTGTAGCAGTCCTGCAATTACATTTTTTGGGCGTTGTGGTATTTCGGGCGTTGTGGTGCATCCCCGTTTGTTCCCCATTATCAGGCACAGACAGACTGATATCAGACACTGGAACCGAACCGTCCCGTCCTTGATAAACCCACTGTGTTGGTCCGTGCTGTTATTTTTCGTGACTAAATTCCTTCCACAGAAATTTTGTGATGTCTGATATTTTAAGTTTGAATGTGTTCGTGTGTGCGGTCGTCTTTGTTTTTGTTCACAATTGTTGGGGTCTATCTGTTTTGACACCAGCTCCAGCCCTATATCTCTCTCTACATCTATATCTCTCTACAACTTTATCTCTCTCCATCACCTTCTACTAATTACGCCAAGGCAGTGGCCGCGACTAGGGGGGGGGGGGGGGGCAAGCGGGGCATACGCCCCGGGCGCAAAACTGTGGGGGCGCCGAAATCGCTCTGCATTGTAATTCCTACTACAACTGGTAACTGGTAAAAAAGTTTTTTTAACTTGCATGCCAGGAACAGTCTAATCTGATTTAAAATATATAACGTCTCAACATATTTAATGAACAAGTCTAGTGATTATACGGACTAATTTATGGACATAGTGGGTTCATGCATAGAAGTTAAAGTAGCACAGAAACTGTTACATGTAAGTATGGAAAATGCTTAAATAGCACCATTTTTCCGTGGGAGGGCCCCCGGACCCCCCCGCTTTATTGATGTGGTATGTGCAAAAAAAGAGAAGGGGGGGGGGGGCGCATGAATCAATTCATGCCCCGGGTGCCTAAGAGACTAGTTGCGGGCCTGCGCCAAGGAGTCGCCATCTTGCGTAGGTGGCGCTGCAAGTGAGAAAACAACAAGCAGTATTCGCACATGCGCTTATCTAAAACTGATTGAGTTACTCTTTAATTGTGACCTTGAGCCAAAACTCTACAACGCCTACAGTTGATACTATTAAAATGCACAACTACGACATTATTTTATTGACATATTGAACTTCAATAGGAACATAAAATTGTCATTAATTAGAAACTTTGTTGCTTTTCCCCCTTCATTGTTGTATAATGTTGTTGAGTAATCAGTTGAACACAATCTCAATTCACGTGTTTATGGAAAATTGTAAGCAAGCACAGAAATTTTGAAAGTTATTCGAATCCCAAGGTATCCTTGTCCGTCCAAATAAAGCGGATGCCATCCAAACCTTCAAATAGAGGTGCACAATTTTTTTTTTTCTGACAGTGGGCCATATTTGTATCTTCAAGTAAGATCACAGCTTTCACCTGCAGCAGTTTAGAAGTATAGTTTACAATTTTTGAATTGCATGAGAACGTGTTATCTTGTTTGTAGTGATGGCTCTCGAATCCACTTTATCTCTAGTAGGAATGTGGATTTACGAGTATTAAAAATGGCCTTGAATACGCATATAGATCTCAAGATGCAGAATTAAAAAATCTCTATGAACAACAAAATAAAATTAAAAATTTTTATGATTCATTTAATACAAAAAAAAATATGTTTTTTAAAGAAAATATTGCACGTTCCTCGTTTATGATACCAGCAATATCTTTGTATCTAAAATATCCCCGAAGAACATTGTAGATGGTGTCAGTTACAAACGTTTCTTTGATAGCTTCTGTTATGCGCGTATGCCACAGTGGAATTTTCCTTGGAAGGATTTTTGGAAGCTTTAATATCTGCATGTGTGGCACGGTTAAATTGAAGGTTTAGCAGAGAGGTGGCCAATTTCATGGCCTTTTTTTTATTCTATTGTCTGTGACAGCTTTTTTTTTTACAAAGTGGAAATTTTAGCCGATCTAATTCCTGCTGTTGTTTTGAGTTATCAAAAGGTGTTGAAAAATGTGAATTCTGACCAATTTTTTTTTTGGATGATGTTTATGGTATTTGAAGTGTATTAAAAAAAATAACTTTCCCTTCGAATATAATTTGATGGGATTCGAGAATTCAACTACTGAATGGCTTATCGCTTCCTTTTTTGATAAGGGGTCGTCCATTAATCACGTGATGTTTTTTTAGCAAATTTTTAACCCCCCCATCCCCCCCAGTAATTTGTGGTGAGGTTTCAGACTACCCCCCCCCCCCCCCCCCAATAAATCACGTGTATTTTTTTGGTACAAAATATTTTTTAAAAATTTAAGAATATTATCTTTAATTATAGGTATAATCTAATTTAATTCTGGAAAATTAAGCACAGTGATAAAAATTTCCAGACACACATTAAGGTTGCAGGGTTTATTCTCACTGGCATAAAAATAATAAGGAAAGGCTTATATGTGATTTACGCATGTATTCGGCGCCAAAATCACAGTCTTACTAGCGAATGGCAAGCCGAGCCGGGTGGTTCATGTTGCGGCGGGAGGGGGGGGATATTGTTGCCCGGCTACGGCGAGTCAAGGTCACGCATCGCTTTACGGTTTAGTAGAAATCGCGCGAAAATATAAATACACGTGATATCTCTCTACACCCCCCCTCCCCCCCTTGTGATATTTCGTGATTTTTCCCCGACACACCCCCCCCCCCCCCTTTTAGAGCCTCACGTGATTAATGGACGATCCCTAACTGTTACAACCGAAAAGTTTGCTACTGAGCAAATTGCTTACTTACTTTATAATTAGGAAAACTCAATCAACATCAGTAAACCTCCTCTGATTATCTGACAAAAAATAAGCTTACAGCTAAATAAATGAAACATCAAATTGCAGCTTTTGCCATCCAATAATGCCTAATGTACGATGCA